>NC_061111.1:147048464-147188798 GCF_002878395.1 Capsicum annuum
TTATTTTGATTATTTCATTAATTTATATAAAGTTCATCATTTAATTTATATTTCATTAATTTCTTTAAGTGAAAATTTATATTTCGTTAATTTCTTTGAAGATTAAAAAGATGTAAAGTGAAAATACCTTTTTAGAATAAATGTATGTTTATTTTTCAAATCAAATTCAACCAATTTATATTATAATTCAAATACTTTTTCATTATCTTATTTTTAAAATTAAAAAATACTTTCATTTAAAAAAAATTAAAGTATTAGGGTTAAAAAGTTAAAGTTAGGGTTTAATTCAATCGAAATAATTTAATTTCGTTAAGGGGAAGGGTATTTTTGAGCCAACTATTTAATAGAGGGGTATTTAACGAAATTAAATTATTTCAATTATTTCATTAATTTATATAAAATTCATCATTTAATTTATATTTCGGTAATTTCTTTAAGTGAAAATTTATATTTCGTTAATTTCTTTAAAGATTAAAAGATGTAAAGTGAAAATACCTTTTTAGAATAAATAAATGTTTATTTTCCAAATCAAATTCAACCAATTTATATTATAATTCAAATACTTTTTTTCATTATCTTATTTTAAAATTAAAAAAAATACTTTTATGTAAAAAAATTAAAGTATTAGGATTAAAAAGTTAAAGTTAGGGTTTAATTCAATCGAAATAATTTAATTTCGTTAAGGGGAGGGATATTTTTGAGTCAAATATTTAACAGATGGGTATTTAACGAAATTAAATTATTTCGATTATTTCATTAATTTATATAAAGTTCATCATTTAATTTTTATTTCGTTAATTTCTTTAAGTGAAAATTTATATTTCATTAATTTCGTTAATTTATATTTCGTTAATTTCTTTAAAGATTAAAAAGATGTAAAGTGAAAATACTTTTTAGAATAAATGTATGTTTATTTTTCAAATCAAACTCAACCAATTTATATTATAATTCAAATACTTTTTTTCATTATCTTATTTTTTAAATTAAAAAAATAGTTTTATGTAAAAAAATTAAAGTATTAGGGTTAAAAAGTTAAAGTTAGAGTTTGATTCAACTGAAATAATTTAATTTCGTTAAGGGGGGGATATTTTTGAGCCAAATATTTAACAGAGGGATTTTTTTGACCCATTTCAGACAGTTCAGGAATATTTTTGATCCTTTTCCGAATTCCATTAGAGGAAGGGGTATTTTTAAGCCAAATATTTAACGGAGGGGTATTTTTAAGCCAGAAATCTAACGAGGTACATTTTTGAGCTATTTCAGATAGTTCAGGGGTATTTTTAAGTCTTTTCCAAAAAATAAATAATGATAAATACGTCAAATAAATTTTATTATATTAATATTTTATTAAAAGACGTATAGTAATATACTAATATGACATGTAATAGGACCAGAAGGAATATGATTATGAAAATTACCTGCAATTCTCTTGAAGGTATCTATTTTCTCTAATGTTTTAAATATATCATGAAAAATTTCAGTTTTATTAGCATCAAATTCTGATGAACTAAATCAATGGCTAAAAGAAAAAGTACAAACAATAAAATAATTAGGCGAAATGGTCTACTGAACTCTTGTACTTATTTTTATTTGTAAAGTGGACACTTTTATTTAATCTTTTTTATCCGAATCCTTCAACCCATCAAAATACTAGATTTTAAACCCTTCTGATCATGTGTGTGGCTCATTTTCCCTAAAAAAAATCCACATCATATAAATCAATGACATGTCAAAATATCTTCATTAATTAATTTTTAAAATTATTAATCAATAATATTAAATAAAAAATAAAATAATAAATTAAAAATTATTTTTAAAATAAAATTCATCTCTACCATTATTTAAAAATTAAAAATAACAATTTATATCATATTGATATAACTTAATCAATTTATAATATAAATTATAATTTATATATCATAAAATCTGGGGGAAAGGGGAAAGGTTCGCTGGTGTGATGGTGGTGCTGCTGCGTAGAGGAGGGAGATGCAGGGGTGGGGGGGGGGAAGGTTGGCTGGTGTGGTGGTGGTGATGTTTTAATTTTTATCCCTTTTTTAAATTTATTATTTTTAATTTTTAAAAATATTTTTAAATGACAAATACTTATTCATTCGCTTAAAAAATACGTGTTTGTACGCATTTTTCTAACTCAGCAATTTAATGGCACGTGCTTTTTCAACTCAGTAATTTAATATCATATATGTGTAAGAAGGATCTAAAATCTTATAATTTAATAAATTAAATGATTCAAATAACAAAGGACTAAGTAAAAATATTTACTTTATTAACGAAAACAAGTACAAAAATTCAGTAGGCCATTTCGCCAAACAATTATAATGCCACACTCTTGTTGTTGGTTTGGTAATTAATTTCAATTTTATATGAGCATGAAGTTTAAAGGCATAGTTTCCCAACTCCTAAGTTTCAACAGCAATCAACTGCCTCAACTCCCAGGCAACCGTCACTGTTATGAGAGAATTTATTCGAAGTTTAATTTACATCATCAGTGATTACTGTTATGTGGTTTATTCGTAGTTTAACTTCAATATATGTGAGTTTTAGTACTTTTTATAAAAGTTAGCTTTATATAAATATATTAACTCACATAATATGTGAGTTTTAATAGAAATAAGAATGCTAACTCACTTTGTTGAGTTTTACATTTTTTTAAAAAGTTAATTCTGTTAACTAAAAAGGTAAAACTCACAAAAAGATAAAATAAAATGAGTTAGACCTATTTTTAGTATCATTCCCTTTTAAATAGGAAAAAGGGTCATATTTATCCTTGTAGTTTAAATATGACCTTCGTTATAATTTGGGTGCAAATATATTCCTTCCATTATACTTTTGGTGCAAATATACCCCTCCCATTATATTTTGGGCCAAATATACCCCTTATCCGTTAAATATTTGCATCCCAATCTTAAAAAATACATTAGATGGCTGGGATTACTATGAAGGATCCGACTCTAATAAAGTTTTAAATAAGAAAAATGGAGTGATTTCATAGTTTATTTTTCTTCAAATCAGTTTCGACTGCTTCAGTAGCAATCATATTCACCCAAAATATAAGATAGACATTTATGAAATTTATGATCCAAAAAATAGATAGAATGGATGACGAAAATATGTAGAAGATTAAATTCATATCAAATTAATTGACTAAGAAGAAGTATAAGAATAATCTGAATCATAGTTGAATACTATTATGTTAAATATATAATACAAAACATAAATTTTAAGAGAAGTGAAAAAATAATGACATGATTTGCTATAGATGGATAGAGTAGAAAAGATTTTTTCCTCTCCATCTCCCTCAAGCATCAAGTTCAGAACTAGGAAATTGTTCATGTTTGTCTAAGCACAACCTTACTCGCGTCACCACTGAGCACCAAATTTGTTCTTGCATAGCTTGGGACATCATCTAAAAGAATACATAAATGTTTATATACAGGATTCTGTAACTGGTTCAGTGATTCATGACCTTGCAATGCAGCAAAAGGTAATTTTCGTCTTTTCAGATCTATTGACATACAAAATATAACATCGAATTTTCTGGTCTATCACAAATTCTGTGTGTGTTCATGACTCTGTTGGATTGATCATCTTCTACATATTCTCGATATCCATTCTATCTACTTTCTGGATCATAAATTTCATAAATGTCTTTCTTGTCTTTTGGGTTAGTACGATTGCTGTTGAAGTGGTTGAAACTGATTTGAAGAAAAATAAACTATGACGGCACTTCATTGTTTATATTTGAAGCTTTATTTGAGTCAAATTATGGTTATTCTGGATGTTGGTTGAGTAAAAATGATTTGGGTCCTTCGTAGTAATCCCAGCCATCTAGTGTATTTTCTAAGATTGGGATGCAAATATTTAACGGACAAAAGGTATATTTGGCCCAAAGTATAATGGGACGGGTATATTTGCACCAAAAGTATAACGGAAGGAGTATATTTGCACCCAAAGTATAACGAAGGGCATATTTAAACCACTTCTAATAGTACAGGGGTAACTATGACCCTTTTCCCTTTTAAACATGTATCATACCTTGATGTTTTAAATAAATGACCCATTTTGATCGTTCATTCCAAAAGATATTTCAAGTTAAAAGTCAAAAAATAATAGTTTGTGGAAGTCCTTGACAGTAATATTTGAAAAGTTGTTCGTAAAAGCAGTGGCGGACTCAGAATTTAAGGATAATGGGTGCTTAAAAAATTTAAAAACTAAAAAAAAAAGTAAAATCAACTTAAATGTCAATACACCCAACCAACTTTATTTTAGTGGGTGCTTTTATATGTTTTATACCTATTCTTATATATTTTTTATGTAATTATACCTATTATGCGTCGAGTTTAGTGGGTGTCGGAGCACCCCAAAATATAAGGTAGATCCGCCCCTGCGTAAAAGTTGAGATATTTCGAGTCAGATCAATATTTCACTTAAAATTCCAATGAAGAATATTCTATATTTCACTTGGCATTAAAATGTTTACGTATTTTAAATATGATCCAAAAAATATTCTTTTTGGAGCTAAATTTCACTTCCTTAATCTTCTACTAAGCATACGTGTGTCACCAACTCGCTCACGTTTGGCTAACAGAATGAAAGAACACAAAAAAGTTATTAAGAAGACTTGTATCAGAGAAAACTTGAAAGATTTATTTGATAATTTTACAAAGGATGCCCCCCCTATTTATATTACTCATTTAGAGGCTAAAGTATAATTAATAATTACTATACAAGTCTCTACGTATTTATATTTAGGTTTCTTTTTTAGAACTCTCTACGTGCCTGAGGCAGAACCATCTTTAGTTTAAAGGGTTCTCCCGAACCTACTTCAACATATTTATATATGATTAAAATTATTTTTATGTATATATAATTAACGTTAAATTTTCTTCGACTAATTCATATGTTTACTTCAGACTCCTCAACAAAAGTCATGATTCCGCCATTGTACATGCATATTAATATTCCGAAGTTTTTTTTATGCAATTCTATATATATTTCTCTACAATCTTCCATTTAGGATTAGTCTTCTTTCCACGTAAGCCTTTCACATGTGCAAACTTCATATCATATGGTGCTAACAGGACGTGATGTCATGATGGGATGATCACATTTATATCTATTGAACATAATTTCTTTCATCTAGCGTAAGGTCTTTCGTTAAATAATTTGTTATTCAACATTAAAAATACCAATTTTCATCAAAGTATCCCTTAAAAAATACCAATTTTCATCAAAGTCTCCCTTAAATATTGTGCTAGAAATCTGAATTTGAATGATTTAAAATATCAAAAAAAAATTCTTAAAAGTCAAAAAGAGTCATGTGCTGTGATTCATTTGGTTGGACCACTTACTAAATTCACCAAGTTGGACTAATTTTTATTTTATTTTAAACAAGTGGAGCCTACATGTTTACAAAATTATCACAGTTACTCCTTAAACTTGAAACATATGCTTTTTATTCCCCTAAGGTATTGATAAATGGAATTTAGTTGCAATAGTTCCAATTGACTTAGCCGTTTACTCTCACTCAAAGTTTAGATGATGTGGAAATAAATGGGGTTTTGGCAAGTAGTCCCTCCATTCAATAATATTTATCCTTGACTTAATATATATATTAAAAAATAATAATAATAAAGATATTTTATTATATTATTCTTTAAATATAATTAATTTTTTATTTTAAAAATTATATTAAATAATGAAATAATATTTAATATTAAATATACAAAAATAAATAAATTATTTATTAATTTTTTAAATTAAATAAATATTATTAAATATTTATTTTTTGCATAGTAAATAAATATTATTGAATGGACTAATAAATAAATTATTTATTAATTTTTAAAATTAAATAAATATTATTAAATATCTATTTTTTACATGGTGTATATATATTATTGAATGGAATAATTAAAACCAGAATCAGCCGCAGGCATAATATTTTCTTAAAAAAAAAATATAGCCAACTTTTTAATTTATTTCCAAAAGTGGCCATACCCCGTACAAGACCAAGAATATGGTCATAGAAAATTTGTACAATAAATTTGGTCCCGTTTAAGGAATTTGTACAAAATTAATGTTAGTGCTGCACACTTGGAAAAAAAGAAAGAAGAGAAAATACTTCTTCACCGATTTTATTAGTGTGTTATTTTAGCTTATTTTATATTTTGATTAAAGAAAAATAATAAATGTAAGATATCATTTACTAGAATATGATAGAATTGACTTGGTTTATGTTTTTTTAAGTTAAAATGACTTTTAAAGCTTTTTTGTATTGTCCAGATAACTATATTACAAGTCCAAATTACTTGGGGTTTGGGTTACAAGTGACAAAAGAGTTTTAAAATGAGGTGTACATGACACAAGTCTTAATTATTAGTTGGAGGTGATAATTACTTTATTATGTATTAAGAAAGTTGGAAAAGTTTTAAAATAACCCATAAGTTTTTAAATTTACACTTTAATCCCAATGTCTACCTAAAATAACAGGAAACGGAGGGAGAAAAAGGCGTCTTTCTCTATTTTCTCATCCATTGTTGTTTTCTCTCTCTTAGCGATTTTTGTTGTTAATTGTTTCTGTTTCTACTGCTTTATTCATCATCTTCTGCTTCATCTTCTTCTTGTCGACCATTTGTTGTTGTTGTTGTTGTTGTTATTGGTATAGCGCTACTGCTGGGATCTGACCAATTTCTTAGGTCAAATTTTGTTTACTACATCACTTTCCACTTTGGCATTACTTCATAGGTTACTTTGGTAAGTAAAATTATGATTTTTATTTGTATTTGTCATATGAGTACACTTCTATTTTTTCAACAATTGATAGAACCCCGATTATGAATCCAGCACAAGTGCCCACAATTTAAACAAATCAATCATCTGGTGCATCAGATGAGTAATCTGTTGCATCAGACTATTTATCTGTTGCATCATCGTATTATCTGTTGCATCAAACGTATTATCTGTTGTATCAGGATGTTTATCTGTTACACCAGATTAATTATCTGTTGCATCAGAATGTTTATCTGTTGCACCAGACTAATTATCTGTTGCAACAAATGATTAATCTGTTTGAAACAACACAAATCAACCCCTGCCACAAACCCAACAAATAAATCTAGTTATTGCTACTGGATTCTAAATTATTCCTTTTTACGTCGAATCGTCGAAATGTTTGTTGAGAAGATAATAGACAGAATGAAATTAAATATGGATTAAAACGTCAAAGATCAAACATAATTTATTTATTAAACGAATAAAAATAGATATAATAGACTAAAAGAAAAATAATAGTCTAATTATTATTATTATTATTATCAGCATCATCATTGCCAGCCAGCCAATCTTCAACTGGAAGTAGCAAGGCCCTCCTCAGCCTGCGTATCTCGCGGAGCATTCTTAATCTAACTCCTCCCAATTCCCATTGCAGATCACGAACTTGATTTCGAAGTTTATTCACGGCGTCTTGCAGAAAAGTAACGTCTCACACTGGGTCACCCATAATCTTATCTTCTAGATTGTAATATGAAAGACGAGATGCAATAAATAAATAGAATGTGTATTTGAATGAACGATTGAATAAGGACAGACCTATTTATAGAGGATTGAATTTGAATGAGAGGCAAAAAGGCGCGACTATTCACCTCCATACATTAATTAATTTTTTGATTAAATTAAGAAAATAAATATTGTGATATAAGTCATGACTTTTCATATTATTATTATTAATTAGTCTTTCGAAGAACCATTTTTATTGAGTTGTGGCAACAGATTCTATATCTGTTGCATCAGATAACACATCTATGACAACAGATATATTATCTGTTACAACAAATATAAAATATGTTGCATCAGATAACATATTTGTTGCAACATATAATCTAACTATTCACCTCCATTTATTAATTACATTTTTTATTAATGTGAAAAGTAATGAATTGATTAAATTAAGAAATATTGTGATAAGTCATGACTTTTCAGATTATTATTAATTAGTTCTTTCCAAGAACTATTTTTATTGAGTTGTGACTCGATATAGGTTGCATCAGATAAATCATCTATGACAACAGATATATCATCTGTTGCAACCATAGTGAACCTGTTGCATCAGATAATTTAATTGTTGCAACATATAATCTACTTTTAAAGAAAAAACTATATCATCATATCATTAATCCAAATTTGCTTACTTTTTTATTTTATAAATAAAAAAAATACCTTTTCAAATTTCTTAATAAAAAAAATACCTTTTCAAAAACAAAAATGGTGAAAAGTCACGATCAGTTATTAAAATTGTGGTTATAAATTATGTTTATTATTTATTTACGAAATATTTTTCATATTGAATAATCGGAACTCCGAGTCATGTCTTTCTCTTTTCACCCTCTCAATAATAACAATAACCCTTTTTTATTAATAACCGTCAGGTGCAACATATGATCGATCTGTCGTAGCAGATTAACCTTTAACTGTTGACACAAATTGCTGCTCAATCCCTACCACCAACCATCGACATGTTGAGAACAAGGAATAAACAGAATGATTATTATTAAATACTAAATAAGAATTAAAAATTCAAAGTCGACAATAAAATGAAATGAATGTTAATAGATTTTTGAATCCCTTGGGTAGATTTGATATACAAAAGGAGGAAAATAATCGCTAAAATAAAAAACATTACATAATTATTATTACTACTATTATTATTATTGTCAATCAGACATTTTTCATTCATCCGGTAGCCTTGCTCTGAAGTCAGCCAAATATCTCTCTGGAGTTCATCAATCAAACTGCCTTTGAAGTTCACGCAAGGACTCGATATGAATATTCTTGTACGAATCTGGATCATCCATATTTGTAAGAAGAGACCTATTTATAAATTATTGTATCTCAGAAAGAAAAGAAAATTGCTTTAAAATAAATCTTACAGATGGGTAATATGTTACAAAATATATTCTTTCTGTTAGATAACTTACAACATACTAGCAATCTTTTTGCAACAGATGTATATATCTGTTTGATTTCTGCAATAGGTTGATCACTGTCGTAACAGATGTCTCCAATTGATTAACAATATAAACAGATGTGTCATCTGTTGCAACAAGCTAGTCATCTGTTTATTCAATTTAAGGCATAGATGGGCTAGGAAGAATAAGATGCGTGTAGATGGATCCACTATCATATGTGTGGGAGTTAAGTGTGTATTACTGATAAGGTTACCGGGACAACACACACAAAGTACAATGTTTTTTGTGAATGCAGTTTTTAACCGACTATGCATTGATCATTCAAACAAGATTCTGCATTGTACCGTTAAGTTTGATGGGTTCGAAATTGATAAGGCTGAGGACCTCATGAAGATGGTGCAGATACCCTGTTACGAATTACTGACGGTTGGTGCTCGTGTTTATACGTGTCAAGTTTTGAGAAGGGATTAATATTTGTCGTCACTGCAGAGAACCAATAGCGATTGGACTTAATTTTAAGTGTGCATTGGACCTTTAGAGGGCCCTCTAAGCCTCGCACTGCATCAAACAAGAATGAAAAACCAATATAGTTATTGCCCTGACCAATATTTATATGGTTGGGTTGCTCGCTCGGGTTGATAATTATATGCCAGAAGGTGCGGTAGAAGAATGCTTTCGAGGAAAAATGGGTTGTAGATGGAAGACTATATCATCTGAGAGCTAATTGAAGAAGAGACACGGGGTAAAAAGTAACTTCTAATGAATCTGGCCGATGGAATTATCTTAACAGATGCAAAATCTGAATCAAGTGCAAATATGAAAGTGTATCCGGTAATGTAATTTCGTCTGTTGTGTCTCTAAAAGAAAAACAATGCAGATGGACACTTTGCTAGAAAGCTGCATGGTCGGGATTATCACCTAGGTAGAAAATAGGAGAAGACCAACAAAGCAGCCTCACGAGCATCGAGGGTAGAAATGATGTTCAGCAAGTCTAGAAAACTTACGCTAACAACAACTGCAGTGAAAATAAGGAAACTAAGCGAAGGAGGCAATTTCTAAATTTTAAATTTTATCCCATCTTGTTGTTTGTGTTTTTTATCAGGTCCACTTTCGTTGACCTGATCGGAACCACAAACGAGATTGAAAGGCAAATAGAGTATCATTTCTTCCTTAGCAATATGGTTATGATTGATTGTGTTTTCTTGCCTTAACATGCTTTCAACATTCCTTGGAGAAGATCAGATGCTTGCTGTAGTATATGAATCTCGATAATTTTCTAGCTTGCCTCCATCTTGTTGATTCAATATTCAAGCTGGTCTTTGCCTTCTTCGAAGTTGGTAAAGAGTTCCTCGTCTCTTGTGAGCTCAATCAGGAACACTACATTCAAAGTTGTGGTATTCTAGAGGCCCTTCAGAACACTTTCTTCAGAATCCCTAAAGGATACATGGAGGGTCTATGTATTTGTTTTAGGTCAAAATGTGTTGATGCACGTTGAAGATGTGGTCCCAAAAGTTGAACAACACACTTTTATCTAGCGTTGCTCTATGCATCTTGCTCAACCAATTTGATAAATTAGTAAGCATAAAGTTACGTAGCGTGTGATCTAAACCGGCTCTACCATTACTATCAAACGTTATGTAACTCTAAGCTCATTACTCTATCAAAAAAATATGACAGAGTTAGTGCACAAATCGAACGAGCTCAATCTCTCAGCCTTTCTGCTGATTGCTCTTCTCCAATATAGATGACAAGATATCTGCTATAAAAAAGTCTACACCATCGCCAAACATGATTGCCTGGGAACATGCCTGGAGACGGTGTAGACTTTTACATAGCAGATATCTTGCCATCTATATTGGAGAAGAGCAATCAGCAGAAAGGCTGAGAGATTGAGCTCGTTCGATTTGTGCACTAACTCTGTCATATTTTTTTGATAGAGTAATGAGCTTAGAGTTACGTAACGTTTGATAGTAATGGTAGAGCCGGTTTAGATCACACGCTACGTAACTCCATGCTTACTAATTTATCAAATTGGTTGAGCAAGATGCATGGAGCAACGCTAGATAAAAGTGTGTTGTTCAACTTTTGGGACCACATCTTCAACGTACATCAACACATTTGGACCTAAAACAAATACATAGACCCTCCATGTATCCTTTAGGGCTTCTGAAGAAAGTGTTCTGAAGGGCCTCTAGAATACCACAATTTTGAATGTAGTGTTCCTGATTGAGCTCACAAGAGACGAGGAACTCTTTACCAACTTCGAAGAGGGAAACGACCAGCTTGAATATAGAATCAACCAGATGGAGGCAAGCTTGAAAATTATCAGGATTCACATACTACAACAAGCATCTGATCTTCTCCAAGGAATGTTGAAAGCATGTCAAGGAAAGAAAACACAACCGATTATAACCATATTTCTAAGGAAGCAATGATACTCTATTTGCCTTTCAATCTCGTTTGTGGTTCCGATCAGGTCAACGGAAGTGGACCTGATCAAGAACACAAACAACAAGATGGGAAGAAATTTAGAATTCAAAAATTTATCGCCTTCGCTTAGATTCCTTATTTTAACTGCAGTTGTTATTGGCATAAGTTTTCTAGACTTGTTGTATATCATTTCTACCCTCAATGCCCGTGAGGCTTCTTTGTTGGTCTTTTCCTATTTTTTATCTAGGTGATAATCCCGACCACGCAGCTCTCTAGTAAAGTATCCATCTGCATTGTTTTTCTTTCAGAGACACAACAGATGAAATTACATTACCGGATACACTTTCATATTTGCACTTAATTCAGATCTCGCATCTGTTAAGATAATTTCACCGGCCAGATTCATTAGAAGTTATTTTCTACCCTATGTATCTTCTTCAATTAGCTCTCAGATGATATAGTCTTCCATCAACCACCCATTTTCCTTCGAAAGCATTCTCCTACCGTACATTCTGGCATAAAATCATCACCCCGAGCGATCAATTCAGCCATATAAATTTTGGCCAGGGCAATAAATATATTGGTTTTCTGTTCTTATTAGATACAGTGCTAAGCTTCGAAGGCCCTCTAAGGGTCCAATGCACCCTAAAAGTTAGTCCAATCGCTATTGAATCTCTTTACAATGACACAAAAATTAGATCCCTTCACAATGCTTGACAAATAAACATGAGCAATAACCGACATTAAATCTTAACAGGCTATCAGAACCATATTCATGGTCCCTCAGCCTTATCAGTTCGGACCTACTAAACCTAACTGTAAAATTACGGATATATTGTTTAAATGATCTATGTGCACGATAATACTATCAGTAATACATACCTCCCACATATGAAGTAGTTCCATCTACAAGCAGCTTATTCCTCCGATCCCATCTTTACTGCAGCCTCTCAAGATAGTCTGTCAAAAGTTGATCAACTGTCAGTTCCTTATTTCTATAAAGAAGAGGAAAAAAATTGATGTCACAAAAAGAACATTGTACATTTTTTGCATCAGATGTGGAGCCTGTTGCAACAGATACGGAGTCTGATGGAATACATCAAACCAACCTTTCTGGTGGTTTTATTTGTTCCAACAGTTTCTCGATCTGTTTCAACATCAACAACAACATAAACATCAACAAAAAAAATATTTATTCCAACAACATCATCAACAACAAAGAAGCAATATCCTTTGTGCCAGAACCATCAACAACACCACAAGTCCCAACATCTCCAACCCCACCAACAACATCAATAACTGCATCAACAATAATGAAACAAACAAAATACATACAAAAAAATGATACTGCCAACAAGGCTTTTAAACTTCTCCCAACAGATGACTTTTTTCTCATATTATAATAAAAATTCTCAGATAGTCTATTCAACACTTATAAGTTTCTTAAAATTTTTTAATAAATATGATATAGGTAAATAGTAATAAAATAAAAAAAGATGTAAATAACATGCAAAGAAGAAGACGAGAATGAAAGAGCAATAATGAACCATACCTTAATATCAAAAAGGGGATCAAAACAGAAATTTAAGTCGAGAAAAGATATGGATGGGTTTAGATCTAAAAAGATCTTTATAAGAAGAGAAGAGAAAAGAGAGAAAAAAGGTTGTGACCCTAAAGAGGAGAGAGAAAAAGATGAGAGTTGAATAAAATAAACTGCAGCTGAAGAATGAGATGAGATAATTTCTATAGATGTATTGTGTACGTAGACGTGGTGGTTTTCAATATTCATTAATTAATATTCATTAATTTCATTAATAATTTGAGGGGCACGAGGAAGACTAAGACTACTGACATTGAAAAGACAAGACAAGACTGCTCAATGAACTCACTTTTGAGATATCCAAGAAATATTTTTTACCGCCTTTAGTAGTACGTACTACTACTTGATATTATCTACTCGGACCAGAAACTTCTTGCTTTAAAATTAAAAGAGATAAAAAGATTTTCAAACAGATATGTCATCTGTTGCAACATATATAAATATCTATTTAGAAATTCGAACAGCTCAGTCATCTGTTACAACAGATATAAATATTTATTTAAAAATCCCAAAAGTTCAGTCATCTATGACAACAGATGAAAATGTTCATTTGATAATTAATAAAATCAGATATGTCATCTGTTACAACAGATATAAATATTTTTTTAAAAATTTTCAACAGCTCAGTCATCTGTCACAACAGATGCAAATATCTATTTGATAATTAAATCAGATATGTCATCTGTTGCAACATATATGTACCTGTTTGAAAATTTTCAACGGCTTAGTCATTTGTTGCAACAGATTTCATAGCAATTGATTTAGGTGGAACTAGAGATGAATGAATGAGCTCACAGGGTCAACTACAAATCCAATTGAGTCTTTGCAATTGTATGGCATTGGTATTGCTTTCATACCGACCTGAGTTATCGATCGATCACTCTGAGTTGAAATGAGTTCTCATCAACTCAATGTTAGGATAGTGATAGTACCTAAGTTGATTAAGGTGGAACTAGGGATGAATGAGTAAGCTCGCAGGCTCAATTATAAATCCAATCGAGTCTTTGCAATTGCATGGTGCTTGTATTGCGTTCATCCCGACCCGAGTCATTGATCGATCACTCTGAGTTAAAATGAGTTCTCATCAACTCAATGTTAGGATAGTGATAGTACCTAAGTTGATTTAGGTGGAACTAGGGATGAATGAGTGAGCTCGTAGGGTCAACTACAAATCCAATCGAGTCTTTGCAATTGCATGATGTTGGTATTGCGTTCATCTCGATCTGAGTCATCAATCGATCACTCTGAGTTGAAATAAGTTCTCATAAACTCAATGTTAGGATAGTGATAGTACCTAAGTTGATTTAGGTGGAACTAGGGATGAATGAGTGAGCTCGCAGGGTCAACTACTAATCCAATCGAGTCTTTGCAATTGCATAGCATTGGTATTACGTTCATCCCGACCCGATTCATCGATCGATCACTCTGAGTTGAAATGAGTTCTTATAAACTCAATGTTAGGATAGTGATAGTACCTAAGTTGATTTAGGTGGAACTAGGTATGAATGAATGAGCTCGCAGAGTCAACTATAAATCCAATCGAGTCTTTGCAATTGCATGGTGCTGGTATTGCGTTCATCCCAACCCGAGTCATCGATCGATCACTCTAAGTAGAAATGAGTTCTCATCCACTCAATGTTTTAAAAACTATATCTTTTAAAATTTTAAAAATTAATTAAGATCAATTCGGACCAAATTAGCAATTTCAAAACTTGTCATTCTTTTCCAAAATTACAAATCAACCTATACAAATCATCTATTTGTGCGAAAATTTTTTCATTCCAAATCTTAAGTTCTCGCTCTTCTCTCTCTCTCTCTCGGGGTGTCCTCTCCCTCTCAACAATACAAATAATACAAATAATAACTACTCAACATATTGCTCAACCCTTCAAAACAGGTCAATTTTCTTCCCATTTACGACTACATATAGTTGTTTTTTGACTTCATTCCCACTTGTATCCATTATTTTCTCTATCTTCGCATGTAACAGAGTTTGAGAAGAGTTCTACATTTGTTCTTTATTCTAAAAAATAGAGCTTTTTAGATAATGATAAAAAAAGAAGACTTTTAGTTGTATTATCTTTGAGAATAGGTTAACAATTTTGAGTTTTGATGCTAAAAAAGTAGAAGCACCCGAGAAAACCCTAGTTTTTCTCTCAGTGTTTTGTTGACTGTTGTGGTATTGTTGGATGGTGTTTGCGGTGTTATTGGTAGCTGTTGGTGGTATTTGTATTTTTTGACAGTGGTGTCGGTGGTCTTGGTGTTGGTATTAGTGACATTGGTGGTGGTCTTGGTGGCATTGGTTGTGGTGATGGTGGTCCATCTGTTGCAACGGGTGGAAATCTGTTGGGAGATATTAAATAGGTCTTCTAACAGATTCCCCATCTATTCCAACTGATGGGTTATCCGTTGGAGTATTTTCTTGTAATATGGCAGAGAATAATTTATTAAAATTTCTCCACCTGTTGCAACAGGTGAAATATCTGTGGGGAGATATTAAATAGGTCTTCAAACAGATTCGGGTTCCCTATCTGTTCCAACTGATGAGTTGTCCGTTGGAGTATTTTTTTGGGTTAAGTGGTAAGAATAATTTATTGAAATTTGTCTCACCCTTTTTAAAAAAATTATGCAGACATCAAATGCAATGTATTTTTGGTTTTTCTTTTGTTTGTAGTTAAAAGATGTCTCCCAAAAGAAAAGAAACAGAAAGTGGAGAAAGTGGATCAAGTTCTGATCACCAAAGAAAAAAGGCTAGAGTACAGATAGATTCGGAGAAACTTCCAGAACAATCTCAATCAGGGAAAAATGAAGCTGAGGAAAGTGATAACTCTTCCTCACCAATGGGGGGTGAAATAATATCAAAATTCCAGCATGATTCTGTCAAAACCATTAGTATTGACAAGTTTTGAGTTGTGATGCCGATGAATAATCCTAATGCAGTATTTGGTGATCTTGTACTTAAATGTCAGTTGAGGAAACCTTTTGATGAACTTAGGAGTATTATGAAGAAGGAAAACATAGATAGACATTTTAAGAAGAGTTGCTTTGCACATTTTCTTGACCTGTCTGGGACCCGCCCTCTCCGTTTCCCAATAATTATGGTATATGGCCTTCTCAAGCGCAGGATCATGTATGCGGGGGATGATTGGAGGTCCGAAGGAGGGCAAAAATAAAACGGATGAAGTCTGGATCAACTACTGTGGCATGCCGGTTTGTTTTGGATTGAAAGAGTTTGCCATTATGACGGGCTTGAGATGCGATCGTCCAGAAGAACCTGCCATCAAGAAAACACCCCACAAAGGGTCCAACAAATGCAAGGTAAAAAAAATAGGTTGTTGGGCATTGTTGGACCTAGCTACAAAGTGAAGGATTTGATAGTGGATCTCAAGAATAAAGACATATCAAAGCACTATAGGGAGAAATTGTGCTTAGTTTGGTTTGTCCATTCCGTTTTATTGGCAAGAGACGTAAAGAAAGTCATAAAACATGATTTGTTGGCGCTTGCTGATGATTTTGGGAGATTCAATGATTATCCCTGGGGCTACAACAGCTACTACTTGACTGTCAAATATTTACTGAAAGAGCTAAAGCCAAAGACAATCACATTATACGGCTTTTCTTGGGCTTTCATGGTAAAATTGATCACTATTTTTACTCATTCATTAATTTATATTGAATATACTTGTGACTTTTTTTTTGCTTGCTTCCTGTTTACAATTTTTAGGCTTAGGCATGTGAAGCCATTCCTCCCCTCCGAAAGTATTTCATGGATTACCCGGATAAGGTTTCTCATCCAAGGATCCTTAGGTGGTTGGCTACAGTAGAGAGCAACAAAAAATATTAACAAGACTGATCTCTTTAACCCTCCGGATGATGTAGTACGTCTTCTTTCAACTAAAATAATTTGCCTCAAAGAAAGATATTGAAACAGATGTTTCATCTGTTGCAAGAGATTACCCGTCAACTGCAACTGGTGCAATGGGTAATCTGTTGCAATAGACGATCTATATTTCATAACAGATTAACCATATGTTTCTCTGTTCTCTGAACCCTACTCAACAGATTACCCATCTACTATAAATTATTCAGCAGATAGGTATTCTGATGCAATATATTATCAATCTGTTTCAACATACAGATCAACTGTTGTGGTAGCTAGATCGTCTGTTGCATAAGTTGGTTGTGTTAACATAACCCGAGCCCCATGTAACCCAACTGATTGCAAATTATTATTATATGATTTAAATTCCTCCTGTCATTTTTTTATAGGTTGTGCATCCTTGGATCGTGCCTATCATTGATGAGCTGGGGATGACTTTTTTTCTTACTCTGGGTTTTGTTGATACCAAAAAAGACCCAATGGTGGAGTTAATAAAGAAGAAATTAGATGGAGCAACATCCATAAGAAGAGCAGTTAGGCAAGGTCAGTCTAATGTTGAAGCTCTTCACGACCTAGGGTCCGATAAAGTATGTACAGACCGTAAAGTAAGAAAAAATGGCATCTTCAACTCTCGGTTGGTCGGAACAAGCCACGGATGGACAATCTAAAATAAATTGGTACATATATTAAGAATGATGATGAAATCATTTAATCATTAATTAAAACAAAAACTTGATTAGAATTGGACTTACTGCTTCCTTAGGGGGATTGAAAAGATCATGAAATTTTGCATTTTTATCGGTTTTGGCCGACAACCATCTCAGAATTCTTGGACAGGAAACTTCTTCCTGGTAGTTCATTTGTTGTCTCAAATAAGGAATGGCTTCAAATGCCCAAGCCTATAACATAACGCTAATATATCAAAAACATTATTGAATAAAAAAATAATGAATCATATCATGATAAAAGAAATATTTACCATGAAGGCCGACGAAAAATCATATAAGTTGACTATTTTTGGCGTTAACGGAGTCAACAAATATTCGACAGTTATTTTGAAGCTTTCATAACCCCAAGGATAGCTGTTAAATGCCTCAAGATCCTCGGAGAGATTTATTAAATTGAGGCTTATGTTGTTGTTAACATCTCTCGCCCAAAGAACATTATGTACAAACCAAACCAAGCACAATGATTGCTTGTGCTTCTTTGAAAGTCCTTTACCTTTCAACGCTTCAATCAGATTTTTGTTTTTGAAACTTGGACCAACAATGGACACCAGGTCATCACGATCACTCGACTTGCCTTTTCCTTTTTTTGGGTGTGCGGGGTACTTTTTTTTAGGTTAGAGCAGGTATAACTTGAGAAGGAGAAGGAGGATAACATTTTAGTCCGGTAACTATGGCAAACTCCTCCCAACCAAAACAAACAGGCATGCCACAGTAATTTATCCACACCTCATCCATCTCATATTTATTTTCATACATAAACCTGCGCTTGAGAAGATCATATACCATTTTCATCTGAAAATGAGCATTGTTGTCCTCCGATAAATCAAGATATTTTCCAAAACAGCTTTCCTTAAAATAAGAATTCAATTTTTATTCTTGAAGTATTTTTCTGAAGGTGTCGAAAGATTTTCCCATGACTGACTTAACCACGAGATCACCCATTAAATCTATGGCACCATCGCATTGTATTCTCACAGGGTAACGATCAATGCTGAAGGTTTTGACCAACTCTTTACGAAAGGGCTATTACCATTTGGATCATCTCTTTTGAAAGATTCCTCCTCCCTGTGTTCATTATCTTCTGCTCCTGATTGAGATAACGCTTGTAAAGCAAGCTCATAGAGTGGTGGATGTAGCTGAGCTACTGCACTTGTTCCTTTACTTGGACTTGATTTGATTTTTTTTATTTTGGGAGCCATGTTATCTTAAATTAACAGGAACATAACATAGATTATAATTGATTAATGCATAACAGTAACATAACAGTTCCAACAGACAACTAATCTGTTGCACCAGGTATGTTATCTGTTCCAACTTATAACCGACATGTTGCAACAGATGAGTAATACGTGGGAACCATAAAAACAACACTATTTGTTGCACCTGGTATTTTATCTGATGCAACACATAACTGATCCGTTGCAACAGATGAGTAATCCGTTGGAAACAATAAAAATAGATCACTAATCTGTTGCACCAAGTATTTTATCTGTTACAATATATAACTGACCTGTTGCAACGGATGAGTAAACCGTTGGAAAAAATAAAAATGGATCACTAATCTGTTGTACCAAGTATGTTATCTGTTGCAACAGATAATCAACCTGTATGAGTAAATCACTGGAAAGAATAAAAATAGTCCTAATCTATTGTAAAATGAAGAGTAAACCTTTGGAAAGAATAAAAACAGATCACTAATCAGTTATCTGTTGGATCAATATTGTTTAGATATCTTCCAAACATAAGAGTCGTCTATCGCAACAGGTGAATGATCTATTAGATTGTTCACTTGTTGCATCAGATTTTCATAGTTGCATCAGATTTTTAATCTGTTGCATCAGATTTTAAAATGAAGAGTAAACTGTTGGAAAGAATAAAAACAGATCACTAATCTGTTATCTGGTGGATCAATATTGTTTAGATTTCTTCCAAATAGAAGAGTTGTCTGTTGTAACAGATGAATGATCTGTTAGATTGTTCACCCGTTGCATCAAATTTTCATCTGTTTCATCATATGTTTCATCTATTACATTAGATGTTTCAATTGTTGCAATACCATTTCTACCAAGACAAACAATAAATCAACCCAGCAACACCAACATATCACACACACATACACACTAAGAACATCAACTATGACAAAAAATTACCAATAAATTCGAATCAACAATACGACAACGAGAAGAAGAAATGTAAAATGCCAGAAATTAGGGTTTTATTCAGTCCACATTTCAATACCAGAAGAGTAGTTGACTCAAGTTCCTCTGTTTCTTCATAATTTTTTACCTGTGAAAAAGAAAATGGGAGGACGAAGAACTCGCAGTTGTTGTCGCTGGAGAAGTATTCACGTCGATTGACGGTTGAAAGTCGAAAAGGAACTCGCCCGACTATTTATCGCCAGAGATTGAAGGAAGAAATTTTGCAAAATTATTGGTTGAGAGAAGCTGGAGAGAGAGAGTGGTTGATTAAGATTGAAGAGGGGTGTGGGTTGGATTGATTTGTATTTTTGAAAAGATTAGAAAGTTTTAAAAATATTAATCAAGTCCACAATTAACTTAATCAAGTTTTCTAATGATGTTTGACTCTATCTGTTGGTCAATGTCACCAATTCTTCATTCAAGACTTAAAAGACACATTTTCTTCAATTTAATATATATTTCTTGCAAATTAAATAGTCCTACCTCCATTGTTTCAATTTGTGTCATCTTTCAAATTTTGAGATTTAAATAAGTTTATTTTTTAAAATAATTTTTGTATGTATCTTTTAAATATTTTGAATTGTCAATTATTGTGACTTGTAATACTTTTTATGTAGTTTTCAAACACAAATTTTATAAACTTCGTACCCAAATTAACAATCAAACTTAAACTTTTTCTCTCGAAAAGCAAAAAGTTTCACATAAATTGAGATAATGAAAGTATTAAATACTCCCTCCATTTTTCTCTCTTCATATTTTCGTGAGTCAACTTGATTATATTTCAAAATTAAATTTAATTAGATTAATTTAATTTTTTTTTAAAAAATTTAAGTATTTTAAAATTATATAAAAAGTACTATTAATTGCATAATTTTTTTCTTTAATTAAATTAAGGAATACATCTTTAAAATATTTATCAAAATCTGTATTTCTTGACTCTAGAAAAAAAAAAACTTATACAAAATGGAGGAAGGAGAAATAATTCTTTAATATAGAAATATAATTAATGATGATAACTATTTTGGGGGGAGTAGAAAATTCTTTAATATGGAAATATAATTAATGATAATTACTATTTTGGAGGGAGTAGAAACAATTCTTTAATATAGAAATATAATTAATGAATTACTACTATTTTTATCTTTGGAAAGGATTAATAGAAAATGTAAAAAGACAAAAGTCTAATTCAAAGTTTAGGTTAAGAGTGTGAGGTGGAAAGTAAAGAATGGTGAACTTTAACTTTCAAACATAGTTGACCATACATCCCTTTTTTAAAGTGCACCGTACGCGCAATGCACCTCTCTCTCTCTCACTCTTCGCTTTTTGTCCAAATTTGTATTTTATTTATAGCACTCAACTGATGTTAATTTTCAGTTTTAGTACCTTAGGTTAGTTTAACACACTATTTAGCCTTACATACTTTTCAAAAGATATTTTAGCCATCTCATGGACTTACTGTATGTGAGGAAGTGTTCTAAATTTTCTTATCTTTCCATATATCTACTTTAGTTGTATCATTTTATTTTTATATATGGCAATTTTATTATTTGGATAATAATATTGATAGTATCCGAAAGAAAAAATATGTATATGTAATTATTTGAAGTGAGATCATTATTACTAGCTCTTGTAATTATGTTGTTTCTTTTGAAGAAAAGATATATGTTCATGGAATTTCGTAATTAATTAAGAGGTGATATTATTGTTCAAATTCCTAAACGAAAGTTAATCACATCAATTAAGTTTTAGTAAGAGTTAAAGCATAGTCATCGTTGAATGAATCAGATGAAATTCTTGTGTCACTTGTCATTGTTTCAATTATTGTAATAAATAAAGGAAAAAGGACACCACGTAGCTTTTTTGAAAAATAATGGACAATAATGGCCCACGTTTCACTTTTTGGACAAAATTGACACTTCAACTGTTTTAAATGCTATTTATTAACCTTTCATTTAAAAAGCTTACAGTTGTGCACTTTCCTTTTTGAAGTTGGTTTCCGAATAGGGTTTTGCGACTCTTTATTATTTCCATAACCACTCTTCTTTCTTCTTTCCATAACCAATCTTATTTCTTCTTTCTCCAATATGTGATAGTTAAGAACCCAACAAAATTCATATATTTTTTCTTCTAGTTTTTAATTTTTTCTATTAAGAACCCAACAAAACTGATATCTTTTTTCTTCTAATTCTTAATTTTTTCTATTTAAGTTATCTAAATTGAATTGAGTTTGTGAAATATTTGGGTGGATGAAAAATGAGATAGAGGAATGAAAGAAGAAAAAATATGCAAAATCTAGAAGTTGAACGGGATGTAAGAAAAGGGCTATTGTGTTGAAGCTAAAGTAATAGTGGATAGGTATGTGACGACGAAATTTGAGAAATGGATTGTTTTTGAAAAAAAAAAATGTGTTTTATGATTCGTGATTGCATAGGATTGATTATCTATGGAGATTTCAGAGAAATGAAGGTTTGTATATGATGTGTATAAAAAAATGTATATTTAAGGTTTGTATATGATGTGTATAAAAACTGTATAAGAACTGTATATTAAAAATTTGTATATGATGTGTATAAAAACTGTATATTTAAGGTTTGTATATGATGTGTATAAAAACTATATAAGAACTGTATATTTAAAATTTGTATATGATGTATATAAAAACTGTATATTTAAGGTTTGTATATGATATGTATAAAAATTGTATTATATAGAATATATTTTCTATATATGATTTGTATAGGATTTGTATCATTGTTGTATATAATATGTATCTAAATAATTATTTTACCTAAATAGTGTACAGAATGTGTATATCCTCTTGGCAAAAATAAAAGACACGAAAATAGTTTTAAAACATGTATATGAGTTATTAAAATATGCTATTTTTAAAAAATTGTATCTCAAAAAAATACAAAATTTAATTTGGTTATGAAATTATAAATTAGTATTTGATTATTTTGAAAGAGAACTACAAAATTTTATTTGATTGTTTTGTGTATTGATAGAACTAAAAATATATATAAAAACATCAATTTTTTAAAAAGAAAATGAGCACAACCAAAATAAAAGGGAAAAGGAAGAAAACACAACTGCCAGGAAAAAAACAACAACAAAAAACAAATACAATTTTTACACTTTATATAATAATAATAATAAAAGAAGTAAAAGGAGCAACAACAAAAGTAAAACAAAAAAGACAAAATCAGTAAAATAAAAAAAAGGTCAAAGAAAGCGGCTTAGCTAGCGAAATGGTCAAAAAATAGTATTTTGAATCATGAGTTATTTTCTTGTCTTTTATTCTTGCCAAGAGGCAGTTTTTATCCTTCTCCCATAAATAAAGTGTAACGGTCCAACCCATTAGTGATATTGTTCGTTGTGGGGCTAGACTCGCACGGCTTCAAAATGTGTTCACTTCTCATTGTTTCAATTATTGTAATAAATAAAGTCTAACAGTCTAACCGATTAGTGATATTGTTCGTTGTGGGGCTAGACTCACACAACTTTAAAATGTGTTACTAGAGAGTAAAACTTGCTTACTTATATACTCAGCATCTCTCCTGTTTTCTGCGAATGTGATACTCCTCATCCTAAGTTGGGATATTACATAGCTTTGATACCATACAGGGCTGACACATGACTCTGATACCATATGTAATGGCCTAACTCACTAGTGATATTGTCCGCTTGTCATTAGGTAGTAAGAGTTGTTTACTTATATACCCAACATTTCTCCTGTGTCTGCCGATGTGAAACTCCTTATCCTAAGTTGGGGGTATTACATAAAGGAGTAGAATTAAGTATTTGAGATAAATAAATTGGAAATTAGGATATAAGGAATCAGTAGTAACTCGCGACACGTGGCGGCTGTGGCGATCTATGTAACAATTAAATCAATGGTTCAAATTAGAAATTCATTTAAACAAATGTAAGGCCTTGATTAGTTTAGGTAGTTAAAGTTGTTAAATCCTCAAATGGACAGCTGGAAGAAACCATTAATATCTGATATTCCTAAACCTACTTTCTTCTACTCTCCAATTAACTCCGTCTTCTTCATCTTTCTCTTTCAAATTCCTATTTCCCTAAACCTCCATTGCAGTCAGCTTGAGTTCAAGCTTTTATGGAGACGACACTGTTTAATGGTAAACTTTAATTCTATGATTAGATTGTAATTGAGTTTTTCCCATTCAATAATTTTTTTTTTGTCTAAATCAAAGTGTTCAATTACAAGGGTGTTACAATGTGCAATTCATAACCACAAAAAAACTAATGAAGTCGAAAAGATTTGATTGTCCCTAACCTCATTAGTTGTTACTATAACGACAATAACATATTTCATGAAATTTCATTGATGATTTTGAAAAATGTAAAGTCTACACAGACCTTACAAC
Source organism: Capsicum annuum (assembly GCF_002878395.1). NCBI lineage: Eukaryota > Viridiplantae > Streptophyta > Magnoliopsida > Solanales > Solanaceae > Capsicum > Capsicum annuum. Next base: position 147,072,673 of record NC_061111.1, read on the forward strand.
TATCTCGTAGAGATAGAGAAGCTATTCCAGAGGACCCTTAGTTCAAGTACAACAAATCAAAGTATTTAAAAAGGAAAAATGACATTGAAAAAAACATAACGACTAATACTGAAACGATAACAACAATAAAATAGTGCAACAACCGAAATACAATAAACAACAGATGGTGATAAGAATCAAAAGAAAAATATTACAAGTCTAAAACTGATAAACTCATGACGAAAAGACAAGGCTTCACAACAAAAAGAAGAAGATGATGATTGTAGACAAGCAAAATAGTATTGGCACTAAAGTAAGAATTACCTCAAAAGACAAGGATGGGTTGTGCAAACTCTTATCTTTTCAAAAAGATATACTCTTGACCGATGCGTTGTACGCACTTTGCGTATTCAAGTCTCCCTTCTCTCTCTTCTTTCCCATTTCACCACAGACCTACCTAAGTGCGCTAGCAGTTAAAGTTCCCGTTGACTAATTATATCATTTTCTCTTTCTATCTCTAGCTGTAGACAGAGAAAATCTCAAATGCTTTAAAAAGGGTTTTACTTTGCTCATCGGAAAATCTTCGCCGGCTCACATTTTGGAGTTACTCCGGTGGACTGTTGTGGTAATATGAACATTCTTCCAAATGGGTTTTTGAATCTGTGCTGTTTGCTAAAAGTTGTAATCTTGAAAAACCCGATTTTGGGTTCTTGAGATTTTTGAATTGTAAAAGATTGGGTTTTTATAGTTTTGGGTTTCTGAATCTGATTAGTTCTTATGTAAAAAGGTGTAATCTTGGAAAACCCAAAGTTGGGTTTTTGAATTGGAAAAAAAATGGGTTTTGTTGTGCTTTTAGCTTTTCTTTGTTTGGTGAATTAGAAAAGTGCTCTTGGAGATCTGTGTTTAAATTTTTGTGTTGGGCTTGTTTAAGCTTGAGTTTTTAATTTTTTACTGAAGATTTATTCGTTTTTTTGCTGTTGCTTTTGTTGTATACTTGGAAAATGAAGTTTTGAAGGGTTTTCCCCTGTTTTTGGTGTGACGTTTATAGAAGAGATGAATTTGGTTTTGACTAAAGTTGAATGAAACCTTTTGACTTGTAGGAAGGAAGCTGGTTTTGTAAGCTCTTACAATGAAAAGATTGAGGTCTAGTGATGATCTTGAATCATCAGGGGAGAAAGGTGTGTTGAAAGATTGGGCAAGAAGGGAGGAGGATCCGAGTTTGCATCGTTCATCTTCCAACAGGAGCTTTTATTACAAGCCTGAGAGTGGGAGAAAGGGATTATCTTCGTCATCGTCTAGGTATGATCGGTTTGAGGATGACCGTGAGAGTCTGAGACCAATAAAGAAGCGATCAGATTATGATGTGGATAACTATGATAGGCGGAAGAGTTACAATCGATACAGTCATAGTAATGATAAAGGGGTCCTAAGCTCTTCTCCACGGGCTGGATATGGTGCTGAACGGATTCATAGGTCGGAGAGTTTTTCTGGATCGAGGAGGGAAGTCCCAAAGGGGTTCAGATCAGAGAGGGATAGGTCCAGGCGAGAGGGGAGTGTGTCATCATGGCGTAGGTTTGGTGCCGGGAAAGATAATGATGAAGGTACGAGGAGTGGTGGGGATTCAGGAAGAGGAAGTAGAATAGGATCAGAAGATATTGAGAAGGCAAAATCACCCTCAGGATGGAGAGATGCAAAATCACCTGCTTGGTCAAAGGACTCTGGTAGTGAGCAATCAAGGAGTGTTGAAGTTAAGAAAAGTGAAGGCTTGCCAATGGAGAATGATGGACATAGCAGTGAAATGGAAGAGGGGGAACTGGAGCCTGATCATCCATCTTCCGCCACTGAGCCTGTTGCTGAAGATGAAGCTTCTGGTGAGGTTAATCCCGCACAGAATGAGCATGAGAGTGAGCGTCAAGTTGATAGTAAGAGGCGAGATGATAGGAGGGTGAATTCTTTGTACGAACAGAAAGTTGAGCTCAGTAAAGCAAGTGTTACCGCGGAGCAGTCGGAAGAGACGCAGTCGGATAATGTCCAAGACATTTTCAAGGACAGTGATGGTTTGTCTGATCACGGCACTTCAATGGGGCACTGTGGAATGGGAAACGGGACTGAGACTGCAGTAGATTATGTTGGTAAAAAGAATGAGTTCACTAGGAAAACCAGTGGCTCTAGGGAAGAGGAAAGGAATGTAGATGCTGAGAAGCTACCACCTAAAAAAAGGGAACAAGGGGAGGAGAAGAGCAGAGATGCTGGATCTAAGGTAAATTGTATTGAGATTCGTGAATTAAATAGGGAGCTTGTTGGGGAAGGTGGACCACCAGGCTCTGTTTCTTCTGTTGCACATGAAGATGTATCACAGAGTGTCAAGGACAAGGGAAAAAGTGTCGCTGTTTCACCTGGTAATATCACTGCCCTTCCTGCAGATGGTCTAAGGATGGATAACGAACCAAGAGACATTGTACCTTGTGGAAACTCTGATATGGAAGGACCAAGTACTAGGGGCCTTGAGTTGTTCTTGTCTGGTCCTGTCAAAAAACCTGAGAAAGCAGACAAATTTAGTAATTGCATGACCAGAGATGAAAAGTTTGGTCTGGAACCACTTGAGCTTTCTCTTAGCTTGCCCAATGTCCTGCTGCCTATCGGTGCACAGAATGAAGTCCAGGCTCCTGGTTCTCCTAGTCAGGGAAGGAGTTTCCAATCCTTTGCCAGCTCATTTCGCACAAATTCTGATGGCTTTACCATGTCTATGTCCTTTTCAGGGTCACAGCACTTCACTCATAATCCAAGCTGCTCATTGGCACATAATTCAGTTGATTATGAGCAATCAGTTAAAAGTCGCCCCCTCTTTCAAGGTGTCGATTGGCAAGCCCTCGCTGCAAATGAGCAGAAGGATAATGACATCCCTAATTGTCAAGACATTTTACCAAATGGAACTGGTCTGTATCAGCAGTCTCAAGCATCTCAAGGAAATTCTAGTGGTCAAGCTGTAGCAAAACATCTCAAAGCTGCAGAGGGAGGCTCTAGATTACCTGCTGGGCTGGAAAGGCAACTAAGTACTGGTAAAGCATCTCGTCATCCAAATGGAGCTAGATCTCCTACGAGTGTTGGGTCTCATGACACACTATCAGAATATAATAAAGATAAGACACAATTAACTAGAGCAAAAGATAGTAGCTTTTATAGGTTCAGTGGTTCTGATGGCAAAGAGCTCCAATTGTCTGTTGGACCTGACTTCATTGAATCAGTAATCACAATCATGGTTTCTGAACCAATACATGTGACTGCCAGGAAGTTTAATGAGATATCTGGGCAACAATTGCTTTGTCTAAAGGAGGCTGTCTGTGACATCATCACAAATCCTGGCAAACAGTGGCAGCTTAGTACTCTGCAAAAGGCACTGCAGAAGAGGTCTGACATCAGTTTGGAGACCCTACTGAAATCCCATAGGAGCCAACTAGAGTTGTTGGTGGCTCTGAAAACTGGTCTCCAAGAATTTCTTCGGCCAAGTTGTGATGTTTCTACATCTGTTTTGGCAGAGATGTTTCTGAATTTAAGATGTAGAAATCTCATTTGTCGATCTTCATTGCCTGTGGATGAGTGCGAATGCAAAGTATGCTCACAGAAGAGTGGTTTCTGCAGTGCTTGCATGTGTCTTGTGTGCTCCAAGTTTGACATGGCATCTAATACGTGTAGCTGGGTTGGATGTGATGTATGTCTTCATTGGTGTCATGCTGATTGTGGGCTACGTGAATCTTACATCAGGAATGGACGTAGTGCTTCTGGTTCAAAGGGTAGTGTAGAGATGCAATTCCATTGTGTTGCCTGTAACCATCCATCTGAAATGTTCGGCTTTGTAAAAGAGGTTTTCCAAAACTTTGCGAAGGAATGGACGGCAGAAGCATTTGCCAAGGAGCTTGAATATGTGAAAAGAATTTTTTGTGCCAGCGAGGATGTCAGAGGGAAACGCTTGCATGAAATTGCCAATTATATGCTGTCAAAATTGGCAACTAAGGCTGACCTTCAAGAAGTTCAAAGTCAAATGATGCATTTCTTCCTGACAGGTGAGCTCTTGACAGCCAATCAGGTTTTGTTGATGTTCAGTCTTTACTTAACAAATGAACTTTTTCTTATGTTGTATTGTTAATATTGAGTTCATGATGGATTCACAGCTGGTAACTTTGTTGCTGAAGTATTATATTATGTTTCAACTACTGCATATTTTCCAGTGATAAGATACAAATTGTGTAAACTTGCAAGTTTTTGTTTGGATCCCTTGACATTGATGTGCATGGGACCACGTACTTGTGACCAGTACATGGCGGCTTATTTACAATCCTATCTGTCTGAATTTCTGCATGCCCTATTGGTGTTGATGCCTGGCGTAATGAGCTTGACTGTCAAAGATGCAATTCATCTGGAGTTGTGAGATGCCATTTTAGTGCATTTATTATACTTGATAAGGTATTTCCATAATTTTGTAAAGCTTCAAGTTCAAACATTCTCTCTAATAGAGTGATGAATGAACGATGTATTAAAAGAAGAATATGATTGTATCAGACTGCCTTCTGAGCCATCTAAGCCCCCTATTTTTCTTTCCTTTCTTACCCACCTCCTTCCTTCCTTATCATCATCTGACCAGCCCCATTGACCCCACCCCCCTCATGTCCCCAGTTACTGCAGAAGAGGAAAAAAGAGGGGAATCGAACCAAATCCTTGTAATGAGCTGCATCTTTATGTATTCCTCGTTGCTAATTGGAAAATAAGGATCATAATGCTCAAATCTTACCCTCTCAGGAAAAAAAATAAAGGATCATAATGTACACGTTTATAGTTGGTTTTGAGGGTATAAGATAGAGAGAACAAAATTCAGATGAGGGTATAAGAGTAGCATGGATTAGCTTTAGGTGCAAAATGCACTTATCTGAGTGTTTTTCGTCTGGGAACTTTTATTTAGTGGTTTGAATTATTTATAAAAGATTTGTACTTACTGTCTGTTTTAGGTGACAATTGACATTTCCAAACATTTAAATTCAAACTGTTTTGACATGTTTCCACAAACTCCGTCATTCTAAACGGCTTCCATAGATTTGAGTAACTGAAATTCGTTTGACTATTCAAACCAAATGGCTTCCGTAGATTTGAGTAACTGAAATTCGTTTCACTATTCAAACCAGACAGTGATTATCCATTTTACTATCAGTAATTCTAAATGAATCCTCAATTTTTTGTAACTCTTTTAAGTGTTTTTATTTTTGGTTAAATTGTATACTAAGGTTATTTTTTCTCCTCTCTTTTCCATTTAATTATGACTTTTGCCTTCTATATTATTTTACCTGCGTCAGTCAATCAAACTGTCCTAATTGGTTGAGGTCGGCAATGTGAATCCTATGATTTCAACCACTATATTTAGGTCAATTTCTTATATATAGAAAATTCACTCATAGTTAGATTATGTTTAGCTGATGATAGATGTACCAAAAGGCTGCTCCTATATCTGGATTTGGGACCATTTATGCTTTGCCGCATGCTAAAATTTCCACTCATGTGACATTATTCCGATCACACTGACTGCTGGTCCTTATATCTGCTTCTCTGGCAACAACAAACAACAACAAACCCAGTGTATTCCCACCAAGTGGGGTCTGGGGAGGGTAGAGTGTACGCAGTCCATACCGCTACCTCCAGAGAAGTAGAGAGGTGGTTTCTCTGGCAATATAACAAATTTCTATCACATTTGCTGTTGTTTAAATCTGATGGATTAAGGGTTGTCATATAACTTATTTAAAAATAGAATTGGGTTAGTCACATTTCTTGAGTTGAAAAATGCTGAAATATTACTGTAATGGCTTTTTCACTTGTTTCCTCTCCCAACTGTAGATGGCCTTGGAACTACCAAGTTCCGTCACTCCAAGTCTTATTTATTGCTCATTTTAACATGGATTTCACTTGCTTCATTTAACTTTGAATGCAGAGCCTGATTCAGTCAAATCTGACAATGTTCCAGCTATTCAAGGAAAGGAATTGGCAACAAAGAACCACGAAGGGAACAATGGCATTTCTCGGTCCAGCCAGGGAGCGATGTGGCTGAAATCAGTGAGTTCAGAGAAAGCACCTCAAGTGGAAAAGCCTACAGGGTTGCCTTCAAATTTTGATAGCCTCCGGAATGAAAAGTCGGCGATGAACTCGAGTTTCCAGCCAAGTATGGAAAAGGGACCAGTATTTGATGAACTAGATAGCATTGTTAGAATCAAACATGCAGAATCTAACATGTTCCAAACGCGAGCAGACGACGCTAGGAAAGAGGCTGACGCTCTGAAACGCATTGCTGTAACTAAGAGTGAGAGAATTGAAGAAGAATATGTCACTCGAATCGCAAAGTTGCGATTGGCTGAGTCTGAGGATATGCGGAAACAGAAGTTGCAAGAACTGCAGTCTGTAGAAAGAGCTTATCAGGACTACTTCAATATGAAAATGAGAATGGAAAATAAAATCAAAGATATGTTGTTGAAAATGGAAGCGGCCAGAAGGAATCTCAGTTTGTGATATAATTTTAGTAGCATCTTGTTTAGGACAACACAACCTTGTTTTTTTCTTTAAGCAGTATTGGCAAGGTTTGAAACACCAAAAGTATATTGACTTGTAGGTGTTCTGTAGTTTAGTATTCCTTGTATTCTGCTAAACCTGAATCTGTACAGACACCACCTTATGTGATCATGTTACAGATGGAACTCCAGTTATGGACAAGATGAGAAAACGAGGAAAATAGAGATTCAGTACTTGATTAGCCATTCAAATAATTGAGTTTTTCTCCCAAATAGGGATGTATTTATTGATCATTTCTGAACAACTACTACTGCAACGTGCCTCTGTTGCATGCAGCTGAGAATATATTTGCTGAGGAACCAAAATGGGTTGCGGTGCAGTGGTGGAATTGCTCCACCCTTAAAGTGGTGGAATTGTTCCACCCTTAATCAGAGGTCTCGGGTTTGGGTTTGACCCTTAGATATGGAGAAAATCTGTTGGGAGCGCCCCCAAAATGGGCCCTACCCTACCCTGCAGTGCGCAACCTGAACTAGTTGGAGCTCTAATGCAGGTATCGGGATACTGGACACCGGGTGGGAAACTAAAAATATATATATTTGCCGTGGAAAATCCATTTAGCTCCTGGATTGTGTATATCTATGGATTTCTAAAACAAGTAAAATGAATGAAATCACCTAATGTCTTTTCATGTTGGAATTAAATCTGTGTTCCATGTTTTTCGCTTACTACTAACACTGACAGCTGGGGTATTTTTACCATTTGATCTAATTAATGCTTCTTCCGTTCACATGAAGGAGTAATAACCTTGTTCTTGAATTATACAAACTCCCCAATCCAATTCTTGAACCTCTCTACCAAATGCGGTGTAGAACGAATGATATCTGTGAAATGGTTTGCTTTATTATGTAACATACCGTATTGTGTAAGTACTATTTTCATGATTTAATCTTCAATAGATTCTATGTTTCTTGTCATTGCATAATTTGTAGGATAAATGAGAATAAAAATATAAGGTAACAATGCGATCGTACCAAATAGATTGTTACATAAAATGAGACTTTTTATCCTTGCATAACGATTTACACAAAATAACGTTGATGGAACTTAACAATACCGATCAACACAAAAATGTCATTTAAACTAACAATACAATCCCACGGTGACAACCCTAAAAACCACATAGTTTAGTCATTAAGGGCCAAATATTTAGAGATAGAAAGAAAAAAACACAAAAATGTACGTATTTTTTCCCTTTGACGTATTTAAGTTCTGAATTGCGCATGCATTTGTAACTACAGTATAAGTAACTGAAATTTCAAGCGGTAAAATAGCTATGCAAGTAGAAAAAGAAAAGAAACAATAGAAACATAGAAATTAACTAGAAGAGGTTTTGATATGTTATTAGCAGCAGTTAAATTTCCAAGAAACCAACAAGCTTATTGGTTTACAGACCTAAAAATCAACACACACTAGTAAGCTAACTACTACAAATTCCTGAAATCAGAATCATCATAATCCTCTCTAATCATCATCGTCGAAATCAGAATCATCAGATGGATCAAAATCATCATTGTTATCTTCTTCTTCAGTATCAGAATCACTGATAACATATGTCGCCTTCTTCCCACGATTTTCCCTCTGAGGTCTAGCTTTTGGAGCCACAACAACTACTTCACTGGCCTCCTCCTCTAGACTGCCCAAGGAAGGAACAGGACTTACTTCTTCACCTTCCTCTAAAATGCAGCTACTACTAGTACTGATGTTCTTTCCCAGAACAGCTCCACTTTTCTTGTTAAATGGAGATGCTCTCATTTTCCTCACTTTTCGATCAGGTGAGATTCCAGCATCTTCTGCAGGCTTCAGAACTTGAGTTATGAGCCTCTGACCAACACTCACTGACTCCTTATTAGCTGGTGCTCTCTTCTTTGGGGGTTTAGGTGCTGCTGCTGCTGCTTTTGCAGCTGCTGGTTTCCTGCCTCCTTTCTTTTTCCCTACTGGCTCAAACACATCATCATCATCACTAATTTCAATCTCATCCTCACCATCAGAAACATCTGTGGATGGCAGAGTCTTCTTTTTTGCAGCAGCCCTTTTAGCAGGTGCTTTCTTTTGAGCTTTGGGTGCTTCAGTCTCCACAACTGCAGGGAAGTGGTCATAAGTTCTAGAAGACAATATAATCATGATAATAATCAATCTCCCATAATATATTACAGCACATTTCACTTACCTCCTGAGTGATCTGGAGATGAGTTAAGGTTGTAAGCTGCAAGTCTCTCTTTCAACGCTAGCACTTCATCATCTTCTTCATCATCTTCAACAGCAACAGATTTTTCTTCAACAGCAACAGATTTTGCCTGCAGATATGATAGGTATTGAATGTAAATGTATCAGCAGATGACTTGTGATAACAAAGAAAAGGAATTTCTCTATATAAAATCTAATCTGAATCCAAATCCACACCTTTGCAGGAGCCTTCTTTGAACCTCCTCCTCTGCCTTTTGGCTTCACAACCTCAGTAACATTGGCTAGAGAAGATAAAACACAAGATAACCCAAGTTCAGTACACATCAATAATCCATTAAGAGTACAGCAAAAGCCATTAAAAGTAGATACTGACCTGTCTCCGTGGTAGAATCACCTGACACATCCATTGGTTCAGCAATAGACTCCACAACAGCAGCCTTCTTATTAGTTTTTCGGGGTTTAGGCTTGGGTGCTTTTCCGGCTGCATTCATCACCTTCTTCTTTATCTTCGCTCTAGCTTCCTCGGCCTGGATATCAAGTTTATCTTGTTCCTGAAGTATAGGAGGCAAAAGTGTTACTAAGATGAGTTAAGGAAAAGCATTTTGAAAAGTTGGAAAGGAACTTTCAGTGGCATACATCAAGCTGTTGGTCAAGGACATCAAGATCTTTCATCCACAAAGTCTTTGGAGTTGCATTTCTCATATCTTCAACTTCGGCATTCAGTTTATCCCTCTCAGCACACAGCTCTTGAACCTTCTCAAGAGTCAATGTTCCTATTGCCATCGACAGCAAGTAGTCATAATCACTTGCCCTAACTCCTCTATTTGACTCCTCTGGACTCTCTTCGCTATCTTCTGCATCATCAGTTGTGTCTGCAACAACAGCTTCAACAGCCTTTTTCTTGGGAAAAGGGGTAAAACCTTTGTTTTTCAATTCAAGCAAGAGATCAGCTCTCTTCCTGTTGTTCACAATGATTTCGCCTTTCACAACTCCAAGGATGAATTTCACCTTGTTCTCAACTCTCAGCAACTCAAATTCGAGAATCTCCAATAGAGCTTTCTGCACAAGTTACAAGTAAACAGGTTAATGACCAGCATTCAGGAGGACGGAATGTATTTCAGTTCAGTTAATCTATAGACTTGCCTTTCTTTTCTCATAATACTCGAGTCGTACATGGTAGAACTCCTCAAGAACTGCAGTAAAAGAATTTAAATGGTAAACAACAGCATCTATTTTCCACTAATCTAATGTAATTTAGGGGGAATTACATACTTTCTTCTGGTGTGTCATATTTCTTAATTTTGCCCTTAGAGTCAAACAGGTGCATATTGCTGGTGCTTATTGTATTAGTCAGCTTAAACTTTTTAAGCAAACCCTCTTGTTGGGCCAATATCAGATTCTCCTCAGACAAGATCAACTCAAAGCATACAGAGTTCTCATCACCATACGCTCTGACTTCCTGCAAGAAGAAGCCTCCTTATGATTTGTCTAACTTGGAAGTACTTTCTCAAATGAAAATAATTAAATAAGTAATGAACTCAGTGGACTTACCTTTATGAACTGATCCTTAGCCTTGTCATTTGAGACTGTCATGGTTTCCAAAAATTGCTTATAATCCTCAGTCCACCTCCGGACTGGCAACTCGGAAATCCTAAGAGTCGTTTCATCGACCTCCTCTATAATACCAGTGACAGTAAAGGTAGCTCCAGTTTCTTTCGTTGATGTTTTCTCTATTTTTCCGTTGAAACCTTTATACCATGGATCCATGGGCTCCATTAGCTCATCATTCAGTAACCGCCTTACATTTGCAACGAGGTCTCTAGGATTGTAATTTGGAACAAACGTACTCCAACCTGTCCCTATACCTTCACTACCATTCACAAGTACCATTGGAATGATAGGCACATACCTAAGTGAAAAGAGAATCAACCATTCAATTACTTGCAATGATTTTTTTCTTTCTCTGGATATGAAGGTATATAAATGTCTGTTACATTATACTTACCAAGTAGGTTCAATAGATTGCCCATCTTCATTCAAGTAATCAAGAATGGTATCATCATCCTTAGGAAACAGAAATCTTGCAATTGGTGAGAGCCGAGTGTAAATGTACCTAGAGCTTGCATGATCTTTGCCTCCCTGAAAAGGTTGTGGGGTAGATGAATAAGTGAAAAGAAAAAGAGTTGTATGATAAAAAAGTTGAGATTCAAATATGCAATTTAGTTCCTCACCATATTTCGAGTGCCAAATTGACCATTTGGTTGCAAAAGATTTACATTATTGCTGCCAACATAGTCCTGTGCCATGCCAATGATGGTGCTGCTAAGACTCTGCTCACCATGATGATAAGCTGAGTGCTCAGAGACGTAACCAGAAAATTGGGAAACTTTTGCTTCCTTAACAAAATTCCTCTTAAATGCACAGAACAGAATCTTCCTTTGCCCCGGTTTCAGACCATCAAGCATTGACGGTATAGACCTTTGAAGGTCAGCCATTGAAAACAGAATAAGCTCTTTGTTAACAAATTCGGTATATGAGATATACTTTTCTTTCTGGTCTAGATGGGTACCAGGCTGCAGAGTAAAAGAAAAATAGCATTGACGAGTCGAATCAAGAAATTTTGGATGTATCATAATTTATATTAGAATAAAAATATTATTGGTTCCAACCTCAAATTGTCTAAGCCAATTCTTCCTTGCTTCTATCTTCTTCTTACTGAAAGCAAGTTCTATTGATTCCCCATCTTGGTTATCTGCCCAGACAAAATCTTTCCTGTGTTTCTGAAGATCTTGGAAGTACTCTTTTCCTTCCTTTGAAGTACTTGTTCCCAACCCCTATCAAGACATAGAGAATAGTTAGCAGAAAGCCACATCTGATGGTCTCATAAAATCTTTGGTAGACAAACCTTATAGTACTTGATAGACCAACCACTTGAAGTAGCACCCAAACTCTTTCTCCACGACTCATACTCAGGCATCGTATAAAATGCCAGTAACCTCCCACTTTTATGAGTAGCCTGCAAGACAACAACGTTCAGACTGATGTATTACTGAAAAATCTTTTGTCATGTACTTTGGCTGTTCAAAAGAAAAGGTATAAAAAATTTCACCTTCACAATTGGTGTGATAAACTCCACTAAGAAAGATGGAACTTTCAGCAAGGACGGCCAAAAAGTGTGGATGAAATTAATTAAGAGACCCTTGATATGTGAACCATCATGATCCTGCACAAGTATAAAAATATAGATCAATCAAGTGAATACAGATAAAACCATAAACCATTCAACATATGGAGATATTGAAGAAGACATGGCACCTGATCAGTCATAATCATTAGATGACCATATCTGAGCGATTTCACACTGTCATATTCTTTGCCTGTCTGAAGTCCGAGAATCTTCTTGATAGATTCAATTTCTTTATTTTCTGAAACCTGTTTATGACTTGCTTCCCTTACATTTAGCAGCTTACCCCTCAAAGGGAACACGCCATAGTGATCTCGCCCAACAACAGATATTCCAGCCATCTGTGAAACAGCTCAGTTCCCTTAGAAGCATTTCAAAGATGGTATTGAACATAATGATGTTAAAGGCTAAAGGGTATATACAGCTAGAGCCTTGGCTGAATCTCCTTCAGTCAAAATCAACGTGCATTTATCGGAATTCCTCCCTCCTGCATCATTAGCATCTTCTAGCTTTTCCACCTTCACCTTCTCAGATTTTTTTCCATCAGTCTTCTTAAGGTCTTTGCTATTTTTAAATTCCGCCCAGGAGAGAAGAGTTTCCACAATGCCCACATTCTTCTCCACTGCAGTAAGATCAGAAAACTGATAATCAAAACCACATACTTAATAGAACTAATAGCATAATTGGTGATCAAAAGCATAAAAGAGAACGACCTTTAGCTGAACTAACTTACCTTTCTTCAGAAAATCCGGTTGAAGTTCACATTTCGAACCGAAACTGCTCTGACGCAGGGTCAAGGTTTCTTTAGTTTGTGAATCAAAAGCTGGATTGTCAATGAGAGCATTAACAAACATCCATAAATGGTTCTTCACTGCATGGGCTTTGATGTTAGCATTTTTATTCTTTTTGTTCACTACACCCATTATGTGGTTTGCTATCTGGTTGGCCACATAATCAACATGAGTTCCACCCTTAATTGTTGCGATGCTATTCACAAAACTGACCTGGCCAAACCATCACGCTAGACCATGTTAGGGATCTAAATATTTGATAGGTTACAAAAAAAAGTTATGGCTCAAGCAGCAGCTTGTAATCAGTACCTGTTGAAATTGTCCTTCACTCAAACTCACACATATCTCCCACCTTAATACTCCATCTGGGCCGTTAACTTTTAGGAACTCCCTGCAAAATTAGAGAATGTTAGCATACATTATTTCAAAGTAAAAAGTCTTGAGAAAGAAAGTAAAGACTAGAAAATAGAATTTTCTGACATTTAACCTTTTCGCATCAGAAGAATCTAAGAAAAGCTTGCAATACTCTTCAAATGATTTGACCGGAATGCGCTGTTCATTGAGCTTCACCTTCACAGTCTTTCCGAGGCATCCACCCAAATCAATCACTCTCTTTCTCATTAAGGCAACTACATCAGCTTCAAGTTGTTCCATGTTAAACTTTGCCAGGTCTGGCTTAAATGAAACTTTCGTCCAATTCTCGCTTGCTTTGCACTTTGTTATGATTGGCTCAGACTTCTTCCCCATGTTGTTGGAGAAAACCTTCATTGACGGAACACAAAATTCACTTGGTAACAGCAGTCAACCAACAATCAAAGCAACTACACCTAAATAGAATTTCCCTCGGAGATAGGTACTGTCAACTATCCGAAAGAGCAATTAAGTGTGCTTAAACGAAAATCCCAAATCTCCATTGTCCAAACTAATAAGATCTTCAGCCAGCTCTAAGGATTACAATTAGATATGTAGATTCTATCATCCTATTTTAATATGCTCATTAACTCCTCGAGAATTGTAATTAAACATCAATTACAATCAGAATATCATGAAATCAATTATCCTAATCCTATGTTATAGGCTCATATAACCTCGTAACTATACTAAAACATCATAGATTCCACAATCCTAACTATCATTGGGTATATAATTAGATAGCGAGTTTGTAAAATTAGATTGTCTATAATCGTATTACTTAATTAAGATTTCAGCACAAACAATACGCAAATCACTGCTAATTTAGTGTTTCTCATGAAATAGGAAGCTATAAATCCCGCAACAATTAAGATCAAACACAGTAGCTTTCGACATTTTCCACAATATTATCAAAACCGTTACGAAACTAGTGAAATGAAATCGCAAAAAAAAAAAAGTGATAATTACCTGCTTATATTTCCTCTGCCGCTTTCCATCAGCAGTTTCAATGACAAACTCAGTAGAAAAGATATTCGTTAGCTTAGCACCATATCCATTTCTTCCACCAGTAGTCTTCTTCTCATCATCATCATAGTTACTACTAGTCAACAAATGCCCGAAAATCAGTTCCGGCACATACACACCTTCTTCCGAATGGATCTCAACAGGAATTCCATCACCGTTATTATAAACGCTAATGAAATTCTGTTCAGGATCTATAACAACTTCCAACGCGTCCATTTTAGGATCTCTTTGCTTATTATCAGCTGCATTGACTAAGATCTCGTCGAAGATCTTGTACAAACCGGGAACATATGTCACCGGATGATGTACCATGGCGTCATTCTCCCATACCCAAAGAGTTTGAGTATGCTTTTCAACAGATCCGATGTACGTATCGGGACGGAGAAGGATGTGTTCAAGCTGAGTTTTCTTCTGGTAGGTTTGTTCAATGGTTTTTCCGTTCGCTTTCGAAATGTTGGCGTTGTTGCTTGATTGTAATGGGAGTTTTTTGGTTGCCATTTTTGTTATGGCGATGGCGGTGACGGAAGCGGAGGAGGAGGAGGAGACACAGAGATGGTGTCTTTTGGGGGAATTTGAAGAATGGGGTAAATGTGAAGAAGGGAGGTTAGGGTTTATAGTAGTACAATATAAGCGCTTTAACGGTAATGTTGGGAGATTTGAAATTTGAATTTTGAATTTTGAATTGGACGGCTCAGATGTGGCGTTATCGATCTGACGGTGGGGGATTGTTTCGTCGCGTCCCTCCATGGCAGGAATATTTTTTTTTTAATTTAATAATTATTTTTTAGTCCTTTTTCTTTGGTTACAATAAATATTGGCCAGATAAGAATTACTTTATACTTATAGATCTCTTATTAGTCGTGTAACTCAAAAATGTAACTACAGATGATTTTTATACAAATATTAATCGATATTTGATAACTTTTTAAATAGTTCATAATAGTCTAGTAGTATAATAGATCAAAATATATTAAAAAGTGAAAAAAAAAAAAAGTTTAACATTGTCAATGGTTAAGATTTTTCAAATCGTTTGTTACTTAAATTAAATTATAATTTCTAAATTAATTTATATCATATGAAAGGTGAAAATAATCTCATGTTGGATATGATAAAATGAAATATCTCAAGTTAAGTTTGGTACCAGATTTATGTCATACTAGTATAAGTACCCGCGCATTTTTACGAATATCATTAAAAAATAGTAACTTATTCATTTGAAGTAATAAACTATTTAATATTTTTAATTACGTCACTTTTTTGTTTTTAAATAAAAAGGTGGCCATTTTAGACATTTATTAATTATTAAAAATAAAATGAAGAAAAGTTGGATCCGGCAATGACTCAAGCCCAAATAATCTAAGAAGACAAATCTTAGAAGTCAAAAGTTATCTGCCATTGATTTTTTTATTTGAACTATCATCATTTATCTACTCAATTAGGTGTGTTTAAATACATCAATATTGATAATTCAGGTAAG
This sequence comes from Capsicum annuum, assembly GCF_002878395.1. Lineage (NCBI taxonomy): Eukaryota > Viridiplantae > Streptophyta > Magnoliopsida > Solanales > Solanaceae > Capsicum > Capsicum annuum. Next base: position 147,088,328 of record NC_061111.1, read on the forward strand.
ATAACCATATATGATGATAATTCAGATTGGAAAAAAATCCGCTATAATTAGAATGTGAAACTTCTGAAAAAAGTTGCAATTCGATTTTAGTTTGATCATTATCTAAAACAAACAAACAAAAAACAAAAATAATTTGATTTTCATTATGTCACACAACCATTCACGTCAAGAAAATACAAAATAAAAAAAGCTAATGCACACTTTGATCACTTTATGATCATCATATTTTAATTTTAAACACCTTTCACACCCTCCTTTTTTTAGGTAAAAAGTATTGATTTGAAGTTTATCAGATTTTATAACTATAATAATAATTGAATTTATAGATATTTAATGGGTTTTTTAATATATATAGAGTTTGGATAAAAGTTATTGAGTTTACATAAATTCATAATCAACCCTCTATATCTCTCTCTGAATGTACATCAACTAAATTTGAGCATAAGATATGTACCTTTTATACTCAGATTTTCCATGTATACACACAACGAACGTTGATAAGTCATATATATATATATATATATAACTTTATTCTAAATTTACAAATCTTGATTTTAGTTTACTTTGCAAAATCAAAAAGAAAAAAAAATTAACTTCGTTCTAGTTGAATTTTCTTTTGAAAGCATGCTGAAAAATGAATAGCAAATACTTCTAGAGGCTTGAAATAAAGATACATTTTTTTTTTCGGTTTAATTTTGCATTTTATTAATAATAATAATCACATGATGGACCAACCCATCTTACAAGAAAACAACACCTAACACTATTCCCATACCCGGCCCAACCCAAAATAAAAAATAACATTTAGAAAGAGTGCGTTTTGAGCTTCACTCTCCAAATTAGGGAAAGTAAAACTATGAGCAGATTAAACAACCCTTATACTATCAGTTCTTGGCTGAAGATGCTCATATATCTTATTTGATTTGGTTTGTGTTTATCGATTATTATCTTTACTCTTTTGTTTTCGAGTTTTGATGGATATTTAACTTACATTGTGCAGTCAGAGGCTACATTCGACCTGAATATTGAACTACTGAAAATCAAGTCACCAGAAGGGAAGAAATAGATGCCCGCATTGTACCTTATGTTTTTGCCTTTAATTGGTTTAGAACATAGACGTTGTGCTGCAGCCAAGCAAATTGCAAGACTGCAGCGACAGAAGTCAAGTTGAATTGAAAGAGCATTTTTTGTGTAAATTGGGGAAACAAAACTTTGTAGGTTAAGGCGGGTTGTAAGTTGCTAGTTAAGAAATATTTCAGTACTCTAGTTGTCAACAAACTGTAAAGTTGTTTCTGAACAATGTATGTGTATATTAGCTTTTCCTGTAGAAACACAGATAGATATAGTCTTTTAAGTGCAAATGTAATGACATGTTGTGTTAATAACTGTTGACATGTATAGAAGCTGCTTCCTGTAAAAAAAAATATTATTTATTAATATTCCGACTACGTTAGTCGAAATAATTATAATTATTAAATAATTATTTATTACTTTTCCGACTACAGTAGTCGAAACAATAATAATTATTAAATAATTATATATTAAGTTTCCGACTATCGTAGTCGGAATCCAACTACGGTAGTCGGAACAATTATAATTATTAAATAATTATTTTTTAAACTTCCGACTACTATAGTCGGACGATTTATAATTATTAAATAAATATTTATTAAATTATATTTTATATTTCCGACCATAGTAGTCGGAAACTTTCGATTACTGTAGTCGAATTTTTTTTTTCGACAAGCTATATTCCGACTACCATGAAACAGTCGGAAAGTAGTCAGAACTACCTTATTTTTTGATCACATTCCGATTACATCAGCTGTCGGAAAAATGATGTTTTCTAGTAGTAAGTAATTTGAGACCAAAGGAATATCACTATTATTCATGGTGTGAGCGCTACCATTGAGAAATTTCTGAAACTTAAATTTATGAGTAACATAAAAAAAATTCTTAAGAAAAAATAAGTAGCAAGAACAAATACACCGTATTAAAGTCATGAGAACAAAAACACCAAAATAATAAAAATTAGTGAAAAAATGATGAGGATAATTCATACTAACTTATTTCTTTGTATTTGTTTTTATCAAAAAATCAAATGAATGAAATCATAATAGAAATATTACTTACTTGAATTCAAGCTAGAAAAATAGATTGACGTGTAATACCATCATAATTCATCCAACTTAAATTTCATTTAAATTCAAATTCATAAAAATAAAGGAACAAAAATTTATACTGGCTAAGTAAAAAAGAGCCTAAAGAAAGTTACAATTCTTTTGCCATAAATAAATGTTATAAAAAATTATTCACAGCCAAACTAATTTTCAGTTTAAATTTAACTATAATCTTTATCAGGAGATAATTAGGGGTATTTTCAATTTATGTTTGATTCAAACACCACTACTTAGATCTACTACTATACGTATGTAATACTTGTTGTTATTATTATTATTATTATTATTATTATTATTATTATTATTATTATTATTACTATTATTATTATTATTATTATTATTATTATTATTATTATTACTACTACTACTACTACACACTAATACTACTAATTTTACTGCTATTATTTATTATTAATATTATTATCATTATATTTTTATCTTTTATTTAATATTTAAATAAATTTTATTTAGATATTTTTATAACATTTATTTGAATTTTTAAAGAGATAAACATGGAAGAATAAAAGTTCATTCAAAACTCTTGAACCATGAGTTTCTACTTTTAAGCTAATTAAATCTTTTTCAAATAATGTATTTTCAAATTTAAATATTTTAAATCTTTTAATAAATTATTATTACAACATTATTTTGTTATGTCTTAAGAATTGTCACGTGACTTTTTAGTATCTTGCCACATGGCATCTTGTCTTGCTTTTAGTTTTGCTTTTATATATATATATAGATTATTATTAGTATTACTGCACACTATTACTACTGATTTTACTGCTATTATTTATTATTAGTATTATTATTATATTTTTATCTTTTATTTAATATTTACATAAATTTTATTTAGATAGTTTTATAACATTTATTTAAATTTTTAAAGAGATAAACATGAAAGAGTAAAAGTTCATTCAAAACTCTTTAACCATGAGTTTCGACTTTTAAGCTAATTAAATCTTTTTTCAAATAAAGAATAATGTATTTTCAAATTTAAATATTTTAAATCTTTTAATACATTATTATTATTTTAAATTGTCACATGGCTTTTTAATATCTTGCCACGTGGCATCTTGTACTACGTGTACTACTATTTTTTTGTGTGTGTGTTTAAACGTGTACTAATACTAATGTTGTTGTTGTTGTTGTTATTATTATTATTATTATTATTATTATTTAGGTTAATATATTATTGTTATTTAATATTTGAATATATTTTAAATTATATTTGAATGAGATAAGCTTATGTTCCTAATTTCAAGCTAATGATAATTTAAAAAGAATTAATATTTTTAAATATAATATCTTATATTTTAATTATAATTTTTATTACAATGTTTATAACCTTATCCTAAAAACTGCCATGTGGCTTTCTATTGTGCTACCACATGGCATCTATATATATATATATATATATATATATAGATTATACATTTTTTTTAAATTAAAAGCATTGCTACTGCTGCTATGTGTATTGCTACATTTTTTGGTTAAATGTATACTACTGCTACCACTATTATTATTATCATCATACATTATTATTATTATTATTTAGATTAATATTTTATATTTGATTTAATTAAATATATTTTAAATGATATTTGAAAGGGATAAAGTTTATGAATAGTAATAGTTAATTTAGAACTCTTCAATGTTACGTCCCTAATTTCAATTTAATGGTAATCTTGAAAAAAATATTAATACTTTTAAATGCAAATTTCTAACGTTGTAATTCAAAACTTTTATTACAATATTGTTATTTATTATTTTAAAATTGTCAAGTAGCTTCTTCTAATTATTATATTATTACTATTTTTGCTTTATTATTATTATTAATAATAATAATAATAATAATATTAATATTGCTACTAGTACTATTATTATTTATTATTATTATTATTATTGTTGTTGTTGTTGTTGTTGTTGTTGTTGTTGTTATAATACTATATTACTACATTTTAAAAAATTAAAAGTAGTGCTACTACGTGTACAACTATTTTTTGTGTGTGTTTAAACGTGTACAAATACTAATGTTGTTGTTGTTGTTGTTGTTGTTATTATTATTATTATTATTATTATTATTATTATTATTATTATTTAGGTTAATATATTATTTTTATTTAATATTTGAATATATTTTAAATTATATTTGAAAGGGATAAGCTTATGTTCCTAATTTCAAGCTAATGATAATTTAAAAAGAATTAATATTTTTAACTATAGTATCTTATATTTTAATTATAATTTTTATTTATAACATTGTCCTAAAAATTGCCATTGGCTTTCTATTGTGCTGCCACATGACATCATGTCTTGTTTTAGTTTTGCTTATATATATATAGAGAGAGAGAGTACCATCAACTAAACATGATATAAATCTGGTACCAAACTTAGCTTGGGATATTTCATTTTATCATATCCAACATGAAATTATCTTCACCTTTCATGTATCAATACCAAACTTAATCATGAGAGATATCCCTTCTTATACTTTGTCCAAACGACTCCTAACATGATAGGTTTGGAGAATGGAGAAAGATGTTCAACCCACTTGACTGCAAGGAGAGAGATTTTTTCGAAATGCTAGAAAATTTGACACTCATCAATGAAATAATAGAGTGAATGTTCTTGATCTTCAATCAACGACAAAATTTAATATACTTACGTAATCCGACCTTTATATATTAACGCTTTGTTTTTCATTTTTTTTGTTACCAAATTATTGACACGGAATTGAGAAGACACTATCAAATCCTATACAGAACACACTCATTTTAATTTCATATTTCTGTTCCCACAATTAATTTATTTTTTAGAAATTAAAAGTCTTTAACATGGTAGATTCAGAGAATAATGGCTACGTAGACTCAAAAGAAAGGAAAGAGAGAGAAACATTCAACCACTTGATTGCAAGGAGAGATTTTTTTTTCGAAACACTATCTTTAAAATGATACAATAAACCTTTTTAATCTTCAACAAACGAAAAGTATTTAGTTGGTCATTCATATATTTACAAAATATCGAAAAGGACCTTCAATATGATGAACCATTAAAGAAAGTATCACCTAAAATGCCCCAAGAATATTATGTAGAAGTGAGTAGATTCTATCTATCTATTCTACGCTAACATTTGGAAGTGAAGAAATAACACCTCTTGTCTTTTACATGAATCAAAAAAACTCATGATCATCATGTAATCAACTTTTAGGTGGTTTTTAAAATTTCAAAATTTGAAATACTATACTATTTATAAAGTAAATTAACATTGCAATTTTTTCCTTTCAAAATAATTAAGCAATATTGAAATAAAAAAGTAGACCTTAACTTATAAGGATGCTAAGAAAATTTAAAATAAGTTTTATATAAATTTGACTAGTCAAACTAAAATCACAGTACTAGCAATTTTACCATAAGAGAGATCCATTCATATTTTAAGGAGCTTTTTATCCTTAAATATTACTTTTTCAATCTTTTATATAATAGTTTAGTATACGCGTATGTAGTGTTTAGTACAAATGGCTGCTTTAAAAAAAAATGGCATATATAATACTGCAATTGAGGCTATAGTATATGCAACATTATGTTTGTATGACATTATTTGAGAATATCTGACGTTATGCTTTATTTATTATTACCGTAAATATATTGAGAACTACTTTTTCAAATTAATTTTAAAATGCATTGTTAATTTTTATAGAAAAATTATTTTTTAAAAGTAAACTTTAAAGTCATCCTTAATTCCTATAAGCTAAACTTGAATTCTGAGTATCAATACGGGTTTAGGGACCCATTGGCTCATTATATTTTACATGTATAATGTCATCGTGAAAATTATTAATCTATAAGTATTTCAATGATTTAGTTTCTCATTGATATGATGGGTGCATTTTCATTCTAAGTCGATCAGACACAAAAAAAGAAAATCATGACATATATTATAGTTATATGGTATGTTTCAATCAAAAATTATATTTATAATAAAACAAATTTAAATTGATTTAAAAATTTGAATATTGATTTCCCCCCATAATTTAGCTTTTAAAAATATTCATTACTCATAATTTTAGATGGATCAAAATCGTTAAAAATTGTATGTTTAATGAAACTGAAACTAATTGTTTGGTTTATTTAAAGTAAAATTTTAACTAATTTTAAAGTCCTATCACATTTGTTTAAGGGGAAAAATGTGTCAAAAATACCTGTACTAAGACAAAATTTGCAGTTACTCATCCTGAACTTGTGGGGGTCCTATGACCCCCCTAGACTATTTTTAACAGGCATATATTTGCCCTTTGTCAAATATTTTTTTCTTACGCGCTCAACGTGCGTGAAATACACACAACGATTCAAGTGCCAAATACATGCCAGTTAAATACGGTAAAAAATAGTCTAAGGGGGTCATAGAACTCCCGCAAAGTTCAGGATGCATAACTGTAAAGTTCGCCAAAATATAGGTATTTTTCGCACTTTTTTTCCTTTGTTTAAGAATTTTGACACTTTGTTTCACTAAACTTCTAAAATCAAATTATTTTTAAAAGTATTTTTCAAAACAAAAGGTGGCTAAATTTCTAAACTTATTTTTAATATATATATTTTTAAAAATACTTTGTTGATCAAACTAAAAAAAACAACCTCTGAGCAGTACTTAGTGTATTATTTTTCTAATGCTTATACTTACAAATAACATATCCAATTCTATTGCCACATGATTCGTTTGTCCAACGTCCACGATATTAAGTGAAGTGCAATAAAAAAAGTTGTTAACTATACCTAAATTCTTTAATTAAGCCATATCAATGCCATCAAATATCACTAAGCTCTCAATAATTTGAAGAAGCTAAAGCCTAAAGCTTATTCTCCTATGCGACATTCTAAAGTTTTGCAATGTGAAATCAATTTTTGTTTACGGCATGTTCACTATCATTATATTTTGCAGTTAACACAAAAAGAAAATGTCCTTATATAATAAACTTGAATAAATTTCATTGAAAAAAGAAGATATCGTGGAGGTTGGCTGATATAACTCTAGTCAAAAAGGCACAAGATGCAATAATCAAAGCATAACTCACACTCAAGAAGGAAAACAATCATCAAACCTTTAAAGGATTTTAGAAAAAATAAATTGGTATATAAATAAAAAAATCATAAGCAATTGCATGAAAAAAATGTCACCAGCTACCCTGTGATTGGGAGACATATGTAGGCACAAATTGACTATTCTTGTATATATGCGTAAGCAAATTGTTGCGGCAAGAATTTTTTATTTAAATAAAAAAAAATAAGAGGTAAATTTTTTATTTTTTTAATGGCTATCTTTATTTCTTTTAAAATCATCCATAGTCAATCTCTCAAATCTCCACATTGGGACATCCACACATCTTGTTTCCAATATCTTATTAGTTGCAAATCAATTAAAATATTAACGTAAAATTCTATTAAAAAATTAATTACCTCACTATCTTTTAATTCTATCAAATCCTACGGTCTTACATTAAATTTAATTTTTTTATAATCACATGGCTTGATCCTAACCAAATAAAGAGAGTGAAAAAGCGAAGTAAATCATGAAAAATTTGTAGGCAAAATAAATATACATCGTAATTAAAATTACAACACTTACTGTGGAAAAAATAACAATGTATTGATATCCAACACCATTTGAATAAGCAAAATAAGCAAGAAGCAAAAACTATATTTTAGTTCTTTAGAGACCATGAAATTGAAGGATCTATTTAGCTGGATGAGCATGGATCAAAAATAATATAATTTACATAGAAAAAATTCATGCCCATATTTATAAGATTGTGATTAAAATATGGGTTAGGAGTCTTTTTCTAATTCTTCATCTCATAAATTTTAGGAGTCTACATTAATTCACCTAATAGATATTGCCTTCTGAATATGACATTAGAGAGGCAATTTTTACTTAAAAGTATTTCTTCTATTTGAAGTAAAATTTTTACCAAAATAGGCTACATAATTTTGTTAAATTATTAGAAAAATAAAACGTACAAACTCCAGTCAACAAATTTCTATGAAATAATAACAAATAATTAAGGAAATATTGAAACAAAAATATTTAAAAATAAAATTAAAATAATAAATGAATGATAAAAGACAATTTTATCTAAAGAGGAGTCTTTTAATGAAGGACAAAAAGTTCAAATCATTTTTTTAAGAATTTTCACACTTTAATATATTATAGATTATAAATAGATTATAGATATAAATATATATATAGAGAGTGCTCACTTTATATTTAGCATATATCTTATCATATATAGCTCATTATATATATAATTTTGACGTATCTAGGGAAAAGGCAATAGTTTTTAAATTTGTGACTATGGTTTCATTTTTTAATACTTGAAAATTGATTGATAGGTGATATTCATATTTACAATCATAAATTAAATATTATTGGGTACACTAAAATGAGAAATTAAAAATTTCAAAAAATGGGTGCATTAAGGACTATTTGCATCATATGCTTCGACCCAAGCTAATGAGAGGATATTTATGACGAACACGGCTACGAAAATGGTTGAAGGAATATGTAAGATTTACTTGAAGATGACATCTAGCAAGGTGGTGACACTAAATAATGCTCTTCATGTTTTGGAGTTGGAAAAGAATTTAGTTTCTACTTCATTTATTACTAAGAACGGATTCAAATGTATCTGTGTTTTCAATAAAGTAGTAATAAGTAAGAGTGAAGTGTATATAGGTAAAAATTACCTCACCGAGGGCCTTTTTAAGATCAATGTAATGGTTATTAGTATGAATAAAAGTTTTGATTTTTCTTAAAAATTTAAATTTTTTATCAATGTAATGACTATTAATATGAAGAAAAGTTCTGATTTTTCTTAAAAATTCTGATTTTTCTTACTTACTTAAGTCAAACAATTTATGGCATGAACTTTAGGGTATGTCAATTACAAAACCTTGAGAAAACTGATTTGTTTGAAAGTTTTGTCTAACTTTGAGTGCAATAAATCAAAGTGTCAAATATGTGTTGGATCTAAATATGCTAAGCATCCTTATAAGTTTGTTGAAAGGAATTCTAGTTCCTTAGACTTGATTCATACAAACATTTGTGATATGAAGTCAACACTATTCCGTGGTGGGAAAAAATATTTCATAAATTATATTGACGATTGCACTAAATATGGTTATGTTTATTTAATTTGTTGAATAGTAGAGATGAGACTCTTGAAACATTTAAGCAATATAAAACTGAAGTTGAAAATCAGTTAGATAAGAAGATTAAAATGATAAGAAATGATAGGGGTTGAAAGTATAAATCTCCTTTTATAGATATATGTTTGGAAAATGAAATTGCCCATCAAACTACTGTACCTTACTCACCCCAATCAAATGAAATTGCAGAAAGAAAAAATCGAACCTTACTTATAAGTTTAGATTTATCAAAAAACTTGTGTATTTGGGGGTGTGGGGGGAGCTATCCTTACAACAAATCAAATACTTAATAGAGTGTCCCAGAACAAGACACAATCAATTTCATGTGAGAAATGAAAAGAAAGGAAACCCAACTTGAAATATTTCAAAGTGTGAGAGTGTCTAGCTAATGTCCAAGCTCCTATACCCAAAAAGGGTGAAAATAAGATCAAAGATTGGGACTATATTTTCATTGAATATACTACAAACAATAAAATATGTCGATTTTTGGTTCATAAATTCAAACATTTGGATATTCATGATAGTATGATAATTAAAATCAGATAATACTGAGTTCTTTGAATACATTTATCTGCATAAGATTAGACATAATCTGACTAGTAAAGGATCTAAACGACCTAGAAATTAACAAAAAAAATATAATTAATGAAGAGAATCCAAGGCATAGTACGCAACAAAAACGTCGACTTCCTCCGGATCAAATTTTGTAACATGTCTTCTTGAAAACAAACCTCAAACATAAAAAAAGTGATGTCGTTTACAGACTCATTCTTTTGAAAAAAGGCAGTCAGTAGTGAAATTGATCCAATCTTAAGCAATCATACTTGAGTGTTGGTTGATCTTTCTCCAGAAAATAAACCTTTAGGTTCTAAATGGATCTTCAAAAAGAAAATGAAAACTGATGGTACTATTGACAAATACAAAGCAAGACTAGTTGTGAAAGGCTTTAGACAAAAAAAAGCCTTTATTATTTTGATACATACTCGCCAGTAATAAAGATAATGTCTATTCGGATTTTGGTTGCATTAGCAACAGTATATGGTCTTGAAACCCATCAAATAGATGTGAAAATAAATTTCTTAATGGAGAATTGGATGAAGAAACTTACATAGAACAACCCGGGGATTTTGTGGTTTCCGATAAAGAAAAGAAAGTGCATAAACTTGTTAAGTCACTTTATGGACTAAAGCAAATACCCAAACAGTGACATACAAAGTTTTACCAAACCATATTGGCAAATGAATTCAAGATAAATGAATGTGATAAATGTGTTTACATTACAGACACTCCAAATCACAAAGTCATTATTTGTTTGTATGTGGATGACACATTATTCATCAATAGAGACATTTCTGATATAAATGCTATATGTTGACACCCAATTTTTGCTCTCCGTACTTAAAATTAATGTCTTCAGACATTCTGACCGTTAAAGGGTACAAAGTATAATTTCACACATTTTTCACAATTCTTAACAAGTTATGGATAATCATCCTTATTTTAGGATTTTATCAATTTGTTGACATATTTTTACTTTTTATAATTTATTAATAATTCTCCTTATATTAGAATTTTTATCAATTCACTATCGTTTTAAATATTTTTTATAATCATCTGCACACGTACACAATATTTTTATAATATTTTCAAATTAATTACATTTTCAATATTCTTTACATTTTCTGTAATTACATATCAATACCTACATTTTATACATTTATTATAACCCACAAACACTGGGTCAGATCATTTATTTTAATACACAATATAATAATTCGATGTGTTATCACATCTGATAAGGACCACACAAGAATGTCCTGTCACATCCGACAACGATCGCACAATGATATCTTGTCACATCGAACAATGACTACTCAATGACACCAATCTTTGGATAATAACTTTATCTATTGGTCAAAAGGATGAAAATCCTTTGGTCAATAACTTAAGGACCAAAGGGTGTCCTAATATACATAGAGGGGATGTCCCTTTACCTATTGGATAATAAGGGGTGTCCAATTTTATTATAAATAGTGGTGGAGAATTCAATATTTGGAAGAAAAAGATACACACATTTTTTATTCTTCTTCTCTCTCAAAAAATACAAACACACACATTTTTATTCTTTTTTCTCCCCTCTCTCAAATATTTTCTCTTCCAAAATATACACATATTTTTCTCTTCTCACATATAAATACACAAATAAAATTCACATTCACAAATACATACATATTTTTTCTTTTCAAATATACAAAAATACACACACACAAAAAACATATCATTTACATACACACATTCACGCATATACACAAACCCACAATTCATAAACTAAATTTCTAATTTTTCTCTCTTTATCCCTCATTGCCGCCGCCACTTTCGAAGCTTCGGCGAATGAGCTCCGGCCACCACCACCATCCCTCACTTTCTCCTCCTCTTTGCAGATCTGTCGCCGTCGGGTTTGACCACCGTTCGACCGGCGATCACACCGATAATCACAGCACGTCACCGTCTCTCTTTCCCTTTTTTCCCTTATCACCGACCACCAAGAAACCCATCAGTGTCATCTTTTTCCCCTCCATGATTTCGGCTAACCAGCCATCGGATCCTGTCAAGCGCCTCCTCCTCTTCGTTGCTGCTTTGCCGGAGGTGATGATCGACGAGGCTTTTTTGTCTTCTTCCACTATACTTTTCACCCTTCAGCTAGTTTGCACTTTATTTTTTCATATTCTTTGTCGATACAGTCAATTGGTACATTTTTGGCATTGCTTCAGTATTCGCCGTAGAAGCAACGCCTCCCCCTCTCTGTTTGTCATAGATTTGGTCAGATGGTTTATTTCTCCAGCGGGCTTTCTATTTTGGTGAAACTCCACCATTATTGTTACATTCGGAACTATATTGCGTGCATTTTATTCATATATTTGTGTATATTATTTCTTACTCTTGCTGTCATTTTTGCTCCGTTCTTGACTATTTTTGCCGTTGGATTTGCTGTTGTTTTGCATCTCTAGGGATTGATTTTGGACAATTTTTTCCTTCATATTTATTTACACTAATAATGGTCATATACTACATTGCAATGGCCGATGAAGAAATTTTTCGTCAATTTTTGAGACCTTCCCAAATAAAAAGTGGATTTTACATATACAAATACGTAACAAAAATAAATAATGGGCGATGATGAAATTTTTATAATATTATGACAACACAAAATGTTTTATGATTTGAATCTTGACAAGGAGATTTAGGATGGTTCATTAATCGAGCAACCACTTCTTAGCCATGACGCATCTAAAACTTAATCCGAGTCCACTTTATAAAATGCTATTTTTTATACATTCCTTTAGTGATTATTTATTCATTTCTTATACTTCTATCAAGCATTTATACACGCTCTCGGTAACACAATCCTGAAGTGCTATTTAAAAGGGAGTCTCAAGCTTTATGTTTGTACTTTATTTCTCATCTGTATAATTTTACAAAAGATAATAATATAGTGAAAATTTTTCTTTTGGGGTATCGGACGAAAACATTCTTTACTCATATTACACACGATTAGGCAAAATTTAGATCGTCAATATTTACACAAATAAATTAAATTAATCAATTAATTTATATAATTACATCATAAATATTGTGTAATAGTTTCTTCCCAAGTTTATCTTTATTTTTCTTCTCCATAATTTTAATCAAGTAAAAAATATTATTTGTAAATACTTTTTCTTTTCATAACACATCAAAGACACTTTTCTTTTCATACATTACAAAAATATTTTTCTTTTCACATATATCTCATATATTTTTTATACATATAACAACAAATTTATACTTAATACATGTACACCTTTTACATCATTTTAAATATTTATACCTCCTCCCTCTTTGATAAATTTAGACTAGTCGGGCACCATATTTGTGAATTCTGAAGGGTGCCTAACCCCTTTCCTTTAGAATAATTTGAACCCTTACCTAGAGTTTCAATTGTTTTTTCACAGACTAAAACATCAATCACACGTGTTAATAAATAAATAGGTTTCCTTATTTTTCTTAAAAATTAGGTGGCGAATTTGTTCAAATTTTTAATTCTTTTAGAGTCCATAAGTCATGCTTTGTTTAACCTTGGCAACAACAGGGCATGACACTATAAACGAATGCTTGAGAGTTAGTTTGATATGAAAGACCTTGGAGATGCTGATGTGATCTTAGGTATAAGAATTCATAGAAATCCATAAGGGTTGACATTATCATAATCTTATTACATTGAAAAGGTACTTGACAAGTTCAAGTATTTGAACTTCAATATTGCCAAGACTCCATTAGACGTGAGCTTTGTACTTCAAAGGAATGAAGGTGAAAGTGACTCACAATTGAACTACAAAAGAGTGTTTGAAATTTGATGTATATTATGAACTGTACGCGATCAGATATAACATATACTATTAGTAAATTGAGTTGGTATATGAGTAATTCCAATTAAACTCATTGAATGGCAATGAAAGAATTTTGGGGTATCTAAAATATACTCCAAATATCCAGTAATATTTAAAGGATATAGTGATTCAAATTGAATCACCGGATCAAATAAAGTAAAATCCACAAATGGATATGTATTTACTCTTGGTGGCGAAGCAGTCTATTGGAAATCATCCAAACAGACATGTATTATCCGTTTTACAATGAAATCTAAATTTATTGCATTAAATAAAGCCAGTATAAAAGTTTAATGGCTCCAAAATTTCTTGAAAAATATTTCTTACTGGCTCAAACTTTTGGCACCAATATGCGTACTCTTTGATAGTCAAGCGGCAATAGGTAGGTCAGAGAGCATGATGTATATCGATAAATCTTGTTACATAAGACATAGACATAATATCAGTTGACACCTAATTTTTGACCTCTATAACCAAGTTTAATTTGGAGTTTCTTCGATTTTCAAATAAAATTACAACATTTATTTTATCCGAATAAAGGATTTTCAAAGTATTTATTTGGGTAAATTAATCATTTAAGTAGTGATTATATATTATCGTGTTCGATTATATGAAATTTTATAATTTTATTACTTAAATGCTTATTTTGCAAAATATCGTATTTTAATCAAGGTTTATATCGAAAATAAATTCAAATGATTAAAATTCCAATTTGAATATAATTTTACTCTAAAAAATTAATTTATTTGGATAAATAGTTGTGTAATTTTATTAAATCAAGAAACTCAAGATCAAACAAGGTATTAATTCGTATCGAATTTTGATTCAATTTAGTCAATATATTAAATTTGATCCTAATTGAAATTAATTGGTCATATTTGCAATGCAATGTGACCAATCTAATTTTTAATTGGATTGAAATATTGATTAATTTTGGCCAAATCCTAAATTTTTAATTGGAGGTTATATTTTAAATAACCCTCAAATTCTTAACAATTCCAACCAAACCAGCCCTTCTACTTAATCAAATAGTCAACAGCCCATCAAAAATTTCTCTGAAAAACAGAAATGGCGACTCTGCTGGGAAATTTGAAATTAGGTTCTAACCAAATGTTTGATTTCGTCTTTTGATTAACTATTTATGTGTTTATATGTTTCGATTCTGTAAAGTTTAACTATCGCATCTTATGACATATTTTTGCATTATTTAAACTGTTTTGGGGTTTCGTGGATGTTCCGGCCCTTATTGTTCAATTTCAATAATGTGTTGGAAATACGAACGGCTTATTGGCACGTGAGTCGTCTGATGGCTGTTCATATTTTCAAACTCAAGTTGTCTACTTGAGAGCCAGTGTTCAAACCCACTCTAGACACCTAGGATAGAACGAAATCAAAATCCTATTTTAGGCATGAGCCTAGGATGATCCAATACTCGAGCGAGGTATTGGCCCCATTAGAAAACCTACCCTGCGTCTATAACCATATTTATGTGTTGAAAAAATATATGCCTGTCTAATTCAATCCATTATCTTTTGAGAGTCGGGAAAAAACTTGATTTGCTTACTTCATAAGAAGAATTGGAGAAAGTTAAGCAAGAAATTGATCAATTTGGGAGGTTGTATCTAAGGCACAGTTTGAACGTCAAGGGACGTCACCAATATAAGAAATGGACGAAGCTAAGAAGGTAAAAGCTGATAGAAGAAACACTTAGGAATTAGTATTTCTATCCCCTGTGTGTGGGAACATGTCTTCTTTCATGTTATTTCCCTTTTCCCTAAAGATTGTATCCCTCTTTGGTTATTTTTTCTAGGCATTTATGCCCTTTTAGTGTCTATAAAAGTTGGGGGATAATGGATTGACCTTAAGCAAGCATATATTTTTCTTCAAAAGTCATTAGGCCCAAACCCTTGGCTCAAAAGGGTCACCCCAGTTAGGATACACATTATTATAATGTTTTTATGTGCTATAACTGTATTATGTGTTTATGTACATTTGTTTGGATCAAAGGCAAGTTTATCCGCTATGCTCCTATGGATGAATTTGGCTATGACACAAATGACTCTACGTGGCTATTTCTTGTCAAGTGTTTGCATTGCTTATCACATGTGGAAACTAACGCATTTTCCTTTGAGTTGTTTTACTTTATAGATAATAGAAAACTACTCCGTGTTGAAATAAGCTGGCAGAACATCCCTACTTCATCCAGTCGAAAGCGCGCAAAATCCCATCCTTTGACCATCATTCAAAAATTACTGGAAATAATGAAGAAAACACATTGACCATCAGGGACAATGTAATAGCAGAACAGAGAGAGATGATTGCGGAACTCGCAAGAAAGTTAGAAATGCTTCAGGAGGAAATAAATCGCACTCGAGATTTGGCTAACCTAGCTATCACCGTCAATGCCCCTGCTCCAAGAGGACACGAGACTCCACTCTAAATTCCTCCCCTCAGTACACCTATTCTCGGGAATCAACCAAATAATATATCGTCCGTCTCCGCTCCTTCATTTATCCAAAACACCATTTGTGAAAATAACCTAAATGCCTACCATCCACAAAATCCATCTCTAACCCCACAAAATCCATCTCCGAATCCATTCCCAAATCCCCAAAACACATTTTCAAATCAAGAAAATTCATTCCCAAATCCATAAGGTTCACTCCCAAACCCATAAAATCCATCAAATCTATCCCCGAATCCACCAAATTCATTTCCAAATCCGCAAAATCCTTCTCAGATTCCACCAAGCTACTCGCAAATTCAATAGAACCTTTCCAATTTGCAAAACGTCCTCCCCACCTACCAACCAACTTTCTTTCATCTGCAAAATCAAACCTCCCTTCTAAATCCTCCTTATGCCATCATATTCCCTGACATCTATAATTTCCTTCCTAATCTTGAGGTGGACCATTACGAGGAGAAGGAGAAAGAGTGGAGGACCAAGCATGAACTGAAGTTTTTAGCTATGAATGAAAAGATTATGAGGATCAAAGAATCTCATGGAGTGAGAGACCACGACGATTTAGGGTATGATGATTTATGTGTTCACCCTGGAATAGATTTACCAGAAGGGTATAAGGTCCTTAAATTTAAAGTGTTCGATAGTACCAGAAATCCAATGGCCTATCTGAGAAGGTATTATGATCAAATGGTAGGGGTAGGGAAAAATAAAGCATTATTGATGGGTTTGTTCAGCCGGAGTTTAAGTGGAGAAGCCTTAGAATGGTTCATGTCTCAGGAACTGAAAAGATGGACTAGTTGGAAAGCATTGGCCAAGGGTTTCATTGACAGGTTCGCATTCAACATTAAGATAGTCCCTGACCGATACTCACTATACCGGATCAAACAGAAGTATAATGAGTGTTTTCGAGACTACGCCTTTTGTTGGAGAAAAGAAACTACTAAAGTACAACCTTCCATGTCTGAGGAAGAAATGGTATCAGTTTTCTCTCACGCACAGGAAGGAGAATTTTATACCAGGATGGTATCCGCAGTCCGAGCAACTTCCGCAGATTTAGTAAAGATTCAAGAATCATTAGAGGAAGGCATTCGAACAAGAAAAATTGTCAAAACCCCAACATCATTTGAATTTTCTGCATTCTCAAAGAAGAAAAAAGAGGATACGACTGCGGTCTCTACTAATTCTGTTGATAAGTTAAAGAGAAAATTCAAGCCTAGGAATATTCTTTCCTCATCATCGTCACCAAGTTTTCAGCTGTATTCTACGCTCAACCCCAATGTCAAGCTCCAATTCCAAATATTTTACCCCTGTGCCAAGTTCCACAGCCAAATTATCAGCCTCATACTCAAGCTACTTTTCCAAATAACCAAATAAACGTCCAAACGTCTTCAAATTATCATCAAGTACCTCCTCCTATAAATCAGAACCATTATAACCCTCCATGTCCAAACTTTGAATAGAAACCTCCCCGAAACTTCACGCCACTAGCTAAAAGTCGTACCCAGCTCTTTGAAAGATTGATGAAAGCTGGTTATTTGCAATCGATCCAGCCAAAGCCTATCAATCCTAACTCTCGGTTTTATCATCCCGATCAAAATTGTGCCTATCATTCAGGAGCAGCGGGGGCACAGTACCGAGGATTGTATTAACTTGAAATATAAGATCCAAGATTTGATTAATGAAAGTTATCACGCTTCAGTCACCGACACCAAATGTTAACAGTAATCTATTTCCTAACCATGGGGGACCTACTATTAACATGATTGAAATAGAGATTGACTGGATGTCTAGCAAGGCCATCACTAAGGTAAATTCAGAAGGACTCAAAAAAACAAAAGAGGTGGAGAAGATAGAGAAAGTTGTGGCCACCTTAAGTAAGGATTTAGAAAGAATTATCGAGCCTGTTATGGTCCCAGGAAAAGCTTTTAAGCATGGAATAAAGTACCAACCAAGAAAGGAAGATGAGATCGAAGATAATTCAAAGGAGAGTCTGTTTAGGCCCTTGCCACTTTTGTACCAGTCATTTCCCATATATGAGATGTCAAATGATGATGGTCTTGGGGATGGGATAGGAGATCTGTTCGTAGGATGCAATACTCTACCAGATGATTTTCCAGAGTCCAGTGGGGTAAAGAAAAATGCATCAAGGGAGGCCTTGCAAAACTGGACCTGCACTTCACTCATAACCCATCACCCATCGTGGTAGATGAAAGGGCAATTACTAATAGTTTTTAAAATTGGTAATGATCCAGAGGAGGCCCCGTGATCCACCCTTTTATGTCTCAAATTTTCGTTTCGTATTTTAAAACTTTCAAAAGGCATGGGCCCACATTTGTATGGGTCATGAACCATAGTTTTTATTTATTTTTCAAAAAGCCTCCCTTTCTATAAGAAGTTTTTTTTTTTAAAATATGATTATCTAGCATGGTTTATTTTGATAGCAATAATTTAAAAACCTACCAATGTCATGTCATGTCAAGGGTTAGACAAACAAGGTGAAGGAAAAATGATGAACAGAAATGGCGACTCTGCTGGGGAATTTGAAATATATTTCAATATTTGGTGGAAATTTTGAGGCCTTCCCCAGCAGAGTTGCCATTTCTGTTTTGCGGAAATTTTGACTTTTGAAAGAGAGTCACCACTTAATTTTGAAAAGGAATTAAGAAACCTTTAGAGAGTTACTTAAAATGATTTAAAACAGGAAAATCATTTTAAGTTAGAGATTCTGAATAAGCGGTTCCTATTAACATTTTAGGAAGGTGTTAGGCACCTAAAACGTTCGCTAACTTGCGGTTACCCGGACTGTTTGAAAATCATCTTTTGATTAACTTTGAAAAGATTAATTTTATCGAAAAGTGATTGATTTTTTAGAAAGAAAGCGATGTTGGAAATATTTTGGTGTTTATACAAAACTAGTTTTTTAGCGACTTGACTAAGGATTTTACTAGGTTCGCAAAACACACGTAAAACAAGTAAGCAAAAAGGAAAAAAGTGATAAGGAGCAGTTAGTAGTAGATATAGAGGAATGTGAAAATCAAAAGAAGCCCAACCTGGAAGAGCCCTAATCCTACCTGAGATAGATGGTCAAGAGTGGACCAAACCAATCAATTCTGATGCGCTAAAGAGATTTGTGCTTGAAAGATGTTATAGCTTTTGTGTTTCCTTAGTTTACTTGTAATCGCCTTTGTAATAATGTTGTTTTCTAGTGTGTAATTGCCTAGAACCCCTTTCCTTTTATGTACGAACTACGTTTGACCTGAATTCCCAAGAAAGGGATACATAGGTGGCCTATGTCGGCTTCGATCAACCCCTTAGAAAATTTATCCTTTCTCTTTATGTACGAACTACGTTTGACCTGAATTCCCAAGAAAGGGATACGTAGGCAGCCTATGCCGGCTTCGGTCAACCCCTTAGGAAAATTTATCCTTTCTCTTTAGGTATGAACTAAGTGATGACCTAAATTCTCAAGAATGAGATACATAGGCGGCCTATGTCAGCTTCTGTCAACCCATTAGATTTTTCTATATATATCCCTAGCATAGTCTTGAACTACAGTTGACCTGATTCCTGTTTCAACGGGATACATAGCTGCCCCAACGGCTCGGTCATTAACCCCAAAAAATAGAAACTGGGGCAGAATTTTTGAGAAGAAATCTCAAAAATTCACAAGTGAAGATCAACATCCAACAAAGAGAATGAAGATCAGCAAAGACTTCAGATCCGTTCGAGCTGACATCTCAGAATACTTTAAACTAGGGCAGAAATTTGAGGGAGGCCTCAAAATTTTCACCAAATACTGGAATATATTTCAAATTCTCCGACAACAGAGGTTAAAGCCAAGCTTTTGAAGCCACCAACTGCGAAAAAATTTAGGTAGACTCAATTTCTGGCTATGACGAACTATTTTCTGAACCCTTTAACAATGATTATGAGTTTTGGAAATCATCCATCAGATATAGTCAAAACCACGAGGAAGACGTTCGTTGAGCTAGTACATGACATGACCGGCAGATATTGTCTAAAGCTTTTATAGATACTTTCGAAACTATTTGCTAAAAATAAGACTACTTTTGAAAAAGAAAAATCTTTACAAATCTTTTACTTAGTGATTTCCTGGGCGTCTATGAGAGCAGGGACCCAGGGTGGAGGTACCAATGTTATGGGGCACCTAAAAGATAACGAGGAGCAAAACGGAGAATTTAAGAAGGTCAACACAGAGTAGTTTTACTCAAACTAATCATTTTTCTGTGGATGCAGAGACCAATACACAAAAATGAAAGTCTCTTTAAAAAATTTCCAAGCAAATTGGGAGCCACACCAGAGCACTAATGCTCAAGAACAGTATTTTTGGGTAGCCCTAAAAATAGGTTTAATACCCATTTATTGAGGACCTTTTGAATTGTTCATCTCATTTCTTGAGATCATGGAGGACAAACAAGAGTGTCTTGTCTTCTTTCCAAATATTGTATTTAGAAATTTCTAAAAAATGGTCACTAGCAAAAGCGACTTTATGTCTACTAATCGTCTACCTTGAGTACAGGTAGATGTAAAAAGCAAGACGCTGACAAATGGACTTAGGTGAAACTATTTTTAAATCGCCATGAGGGCCATTTCATATTATTGCCAAGAGGGCCATTGCATATCATTGCCAAGAGGGCCATTGCATATCATTGCCAAGAGGGCCATTTCATATCATTGCTAAGAGGGCCATTTCATATCATTGCCAAGAGGGCCATTGCATATCATTGTCAAGAGGGCCATTTTATATCATTGCCAAGAGGGCCATTGCATATCATTGCTAAGAGGGCCATTTTATATCATTGCCAAGAGGGCCATTGCATATCATTGCTAAGAGGGCCATTTTATATCATTGCCAAGAGGGCCATTCATATCATTTGCCGAGAGGGCCATTTTATATCTGTTGAACGCAAGACATAAATACTGGCATCAAAGATATCATTAGCATTTCATATCTGTTGACACGCGAGACATAAACACTGGCGTCGAGGATATCATCATTTTATATTTATTGACACGTAAGACATAAATACTGGCGTCGAGAATATTATAAGCATTTAATATCTATTGACATGCTAGACATAAACACTGGCATCGAGGATATCTCATTATTTTATGTATCGGCGTCTGAATGTATCAAGAGCACACGATTTAAAGGGACGCCTTCAAGTCGGTGTCTAAAGACGGACGATATATGATATTTCCTAGAAATTTATAATTTGAGGGTCATCTATAAGTCATATTATTTTAAATAGGATAGTGTGCAAGATCACCTATGAATTGATAGCCTGTAGGTCATCCGTAAGACACAACAACATCCTAATCGGATAGTGTGCAAGATCACCCAAAAATTGATAGTCTGAATGTTATCCATTAGTCTCAACTAAATCCTTATCGGAGAATATGTGAGATTATCAAATTGATACGTCCAAGGGTTCTCTATAAGCCCCGTCATATCAAAGATCAATTATGTGCAGGATTACCCAAGGACTAACAATTTGAGAGATATCTATAAGTCATATTGTATCCAAGGTCGGATGATATGCAGGAATACCTGAAAGCTAGCGATTGGAGGGATACCTGTAAGCCATCTCTTATCCAAGGTCCAATAATGTGCAGGATTACCTAAAAGCTAGCAATTCAAATGATATCTGTAAGTCGCCTCATATCCAACATCAAATAATGCGCAAGATTATCCAAAGATTGACAATTTAAGGGAAATTTATAAATCGATCATCGGCTATAACCAGAGAGGTTATCATTCCACATACAAAAGTGATATAGGTAACCAAAAGGGTTGCCACACCA
Source organism: Capsicum annuum (assembly GCF_002878395.1). Lineage (NCBI taxonomy): Eukaryota > Viridiplantae > Streptophyta > Magnoliopsida > Solanales > Solanaceae > Capsicum > Capsicum annuum. The sequence continues at coordinate 147,110,428 of NC_061111.1, forward strand.
GCACAAGATTACACGGTTGTAGGGACCATTCCGCATAAAGTATCGTCGGTGTCCAAAAGGGCCACCCCACTTTAAAGACATATTCGGTCGACAAATGAACTAATTATGCAAAAACCAAGAAGGTTGTTGTGTCTGTTATTATGAGTTATTTCCTGCCAAATAGGTACAAAAAAGGATGACTTTACTTTTAGACAACAGCTCACGCAGAGATATGGTAAAAAACTATACACCTCTTTCATGAATTGGGCTTATTACTAATGATTTCTGTTTGAGATTTGTCGAGAGCATCCGAGCGGATGAAAATCTCAAATCAAAACCACATGTGTGAACGACTCCAAAAAGGATGCAACACAACATGGAACTCTTTCTTAGAAGCAAAACGGTACATAGTCTAAAAAGGAACGTCAAACTCTTTGGACGCGAGCTAAAGGATGATCACCACCACCATCCAACCACACTGCTATTAGAAGGCATGTGGGTATTTCAGGATATTCTGGTTTCAGATTCACCTTTGAGATATTTCTAAACTTATGTCGAGGGTAACATTCTCTTTCTTTTAAATTCAGGTGGAAACACACTTAGAGTTTTGGAAATTATGCCCAGGTAAATTCTTACCTATGGATGTGAAGAGCTCCACATTCATGGTTAAGAGGTTACAAGCCTCTTTTCTGCAACTCAATCAACTTGTCACTCATCTTTATCCGAAGATCATCTGAAATAAAAGACTATATTTTCTACCGATTGAGTCAAACTACAAGCAGTCTGATTACCTGAGTCTTGGGAATATGTAGGCTGGGCTTTATGTAGAAAACTCGACTGCATTCCAACCTCCCCCCAAATCCTTTTATTCCCCAGCTTCTCGGTTTCATAAAAAAATCGTGCTTTAAATCAAGCTTTATGAACTACAAGTGGCCTGAATTCTCATGTAACCTGGGATATGTAGGAAACCTGATACCAAGGTTCGACCATAACTCCAAAACTTGTGGGAAAATCAATCTCTTTCTAATTCAAATTTGTGGTCGGACAAAATTAGTAACGTCAACCTCCCTTTGCCTAGGGTTACTTGCATCCACCCTACCCAAAGGGAGGGGGCAGTTGTTGACACCTAATTTTTGACCTCCATAACCAAGTTTAATTTGGAGTTTCTTTGATTTTCAAATAAAATTACAATATTTATTTTATCCGAATAAAGGATTTTCAAAGTATTTATTTGGGTAAATTGATCATTTAAGTAGAGATTATATATTATCATGTTCGATTATATGAAATTTTATAATTTTATTACTTAAATGCTTATTTTACAAAATATCGTATTTTAATCAAGGTTTATATCAAAAATAAATTCAAATGATTAAAATTCTGATTTGAATATAATTTTACTCTCAAAAATTAATTTATTTGGATAAAAATTTGTGTAATTTTATTAAATCAAGAAGCTCGAGATCAAACAAGGTATTAATTCGTATCGAATTTTAATTCAATTTAGTCAAATTATTAAATTTGATCCTAATTGAAATTAATTGGTCATATTTTCAATGCAATGTGACCAATCTAATTTTTAATTGGATTGAAATATCGATTAATTTTGGCCAAATCCTAAATTTTTAATTGGGGGTTATATTTTAAATAACCCCTAAATTCTTAACAGTTCCAACCAAACCATCCCTTCTACTTAATCAAATAGTCAGTAGCCCATCAAAAATTTCTCCGCAAAATAATATCGTTAGAGGAATACTCTCTAGTAAAATTATCACGGTTGACTATGTGAAGTCAAATATAACTTGTCAGATTCACTTATAAAAGCCCTACTTAGAGAGAAAGTTGAGAGATCATCAAAGAAAATGGGTTTATGATTTAGGACAAGTCATTATACCGGTAACTCTACGTAGGAGACTAGAGATCCCAAGAGCTAGGTTCAACGAGATCAAACAAAGTCTAGACTAACAGTTTAACATCGTCAATTAGTTTAACCCATTATCATGATGAATACCATGTTCGAAAAACAAGGATAAGACTTATGGTTTGAATCCTTTTAATAGTTTCTAAGTATGACAGGTTTGACCAAATAGTTTTATCTATAGGACTAAACATTTAGGAATTACCTATATGAGGGTGAAGTGAAAGTCGCTTCAAGGAGAATGATAGTGAAGGCCTATTCTCTAAGATCTTATGAAATCAGGTCATGTTCATGGATGAAACACATAAAACTGTGAGAACCATAAATGATAAAAGATTGGTTATGTGACTTGTGTTGTATAAGTGTTCATTAGAGTTCAACGATTCAAGGATATCACATTGAAATGTGTATTCACTTTATAATAGAAATGTTCTCCAACATTGATGGGGGAAATAAAAATCCTTGTGCTTAAGTATAGAAGCACTTTTTCATGTGGATAGTGAGGTAAAAAGAAGACAATTCTCGTGCCGTCGTCGTCATCGCTAGATCGGCTTGACTAAGACCTTGGCTTTGGATTTGCATCAATCGAGAGATTATATTTTTGAAAAATATTCATTTGGAACTGGAAAATTAGTGATGATTTAATTCAAAAATCCAATGTCACAACGCACCTCGAAGGGACGCAACCCTTTGAGGCACTATTTGGAAATGACACTAGGACCTGCGGATGCAGGTGCATGTCGGACAAAACTTTTTAGTTTTGGACAAGTTGCGACCTGAGTTTTCATGTGGGCCACCTGCGGGCGCAGATGGGTCAATAGATCGGCAACGATCTGAAATAATACATTTTTTTTTGAACCATTATTTCTTTTCTAACCACCACCTTGTGGCTATAAATAACTTATTGGGGGTAGTCTCCGATCCTAATTGGACTTGAGGCATCCGACACGACTAGGCCCTGGATCGAGTTACATCACATATCTTCTGTAGATATACACTCATGGAAAGGAGGATATGGTATAAAAGGGAGAGGAACAACACAAAGGGATTAAATTCAAATTTATTTAGGGACCAGGTCCCTATTCAGGTTAGTACCACTTACTATTCCTAAATAATGACCATTTTAAATATTAAATGGTTTTGCCATATCACTTTTTTGCCTCTTCCAAAAGGACCATCACTTGTACTTTAAGTTCAAGAGACGCGTCCATCTGATCGGACACGTCTCATCAGACATATCTAATCTCAACCATTCTCTCATACTCTATTTAAAGCCTAGTGCCAGATTATTTTCTCTCTCAGTTTTTGAAAATCTTTTCTCATACAATCTCATCAGTTCTCAAACCGCTAAAAAATTATTTTTTTCATCATTCCCAGTTCTTCGAACTCTAAAAAGGGGGGTCTTACTCTTTTTATCATTACAAAGCGATAGGCCCCATTCCATTGAAAGCAATAAATACCTCTTCCATTCCTTTAGGCTTAGAAAATCATTTACTATCACCAAGTTCAGTCATAAGTAAGGAAATAGGAGTTCAAGGTCTGTTTGCCATGCGTGTTGAACCCTTCAAATGGGAAATATCCCCACCACATTATTTACCAGGAGGCAAAATGACTCTTTAGAGAATATTGATAATGATGATATGGTAATTCCACCTGTTCTTAATCTATCAGGTGACAATAATGGTAGCAAGGAAAGCACTAAAAGAAAAAGAATGCCAAAGAAAACTGGAATAGCTTTACTTAAACCGGATAATAAAAAGTTGTGGATTTTGAAGAGTCAGATACAGATACTGAGAGCTTGTTCAATGATAGTGAGGATGGTGAATTTTATCGTATGTTTGAAAGCCTAAGTGACTATTAGGATGAGTCACTTGATTCTGATATTGAGAAATATGCTACTGCTTTAAAGAAGAGAGTGAGATGAAAAAAGGTTGCCTTACTAAAGAAAGAAAAGGGGTTGTTAGTAAAAAAACCAATGTTCACTGTCACTGGTAAGACAAAAAAATCAGAAAAAGGTTGTTGACAATGGACCAGGTCCCAGTTCTAAATCAGCCAGAACCTCAGAAGCACTTGGGACTTTTGGAAGGGGAACTGGTTCATTAAAGAAGGGTACTTCATCCAATGAAAAGGGTTTGTCTCGAGAAGCAAGACATTAGGTCCTTAAGACTCAGGAGGTCTTAAGAGGGAGAGTTTTCAATCCAACCATGGTTGACATATCGGGAATTAGAGAGTTAATTGACTGGGTGAAGTTTTAAAACTAGGGGAACTTATTTAAATTACCTGTGCCTTAGTTGTATGAAGAAGAAGTAAGGATGTTTTATCATAATTTGACCATTTCTATTAATGGCATGTATTTAACTTCACAGTTCAATAGAGTGGATGTGGGATTAGATGAAGATAAATTTTATGAAATCCTTGTGGCTTCCACTGTAGAAATTTGGTCTATAAGACCAGAGGAGGGATCTACAAATTTTTTGAAAATTTATGGTGCACTTGATGGCTTAAACACTGGAAGTATCAACAAAAAGTCTCTCAAGGGAGAATATCAATTGTTGTTTAAGTTGGTGAATAATGTCCTACTTCCCATGTCTGAGAAGAGGACTACTGTGACTGGACCTGATCTGTACCTCACGAAGGTACTATATAAATATTAGAAAGTGAACCTTTCAATAATTGTCATTGAACACCTCAACACAGCCATGACTGTAAAAGATGGCAAGTATGGGTTAGCTTATGATTTTTATCTAAATAGAGTATTTGCCTACTTTAATATTGAACGTAGCAAGGGGAAGATTGTTTTAGTAAAATAGATGTTCAATATCACCACTCCGGAACATAACAAATACATTCCTAGAAGAGGAGGTGGGAAATTTAAGTCTATTGTATTTGAGCTTATTGATGTGCAAAAAGGTCTAAGAAAAGAGTTGGATGTCTTAACAGCCATGGTATCCCCAAAGCATACTGAAATTGATGCCTTAAAGACAACACTAGTAAAAGGAAGGGAAGAGGAAACTAGTTTCAGTGAGAAGTTAGAAAATGAGCATGCAGCCCTGCAGGAAAGGATGAAGAAGTTAGAAGCTAAAGTTGAAGTCTCGGCGCAGAAGAATGAAGAATTAACTCAACAACTTATCAAGACTCATGCTGCAGAGAGTGAAAGAATGACCTTACTTCTTAGGCAGCTATCTTAAGCTTATGGTCCTTCTTCCTAATTCCTTCCCAGACTAGTTCTTACTTTTTTTTCAGTCCTCCCTTTTAGTCCTGCCAAAATTTATTCTCTTACGTCTCTTTTGTCTATGATGTGTACTTGGCATTGTTATTATGATGTTTTAGATGGTTATTGTTTTTGAATGACATTGGTATTGATCAATAATAGATGAAATTTTCTTTGTGCTATCACTTGTCCTTATTTTTATTTAATGTTCCTTGCACCTTGTACTGTTGCTTCAATGGCCATGAATTAATATGTATATTTATCTATGCTTAGTTTACTGTCTAACTTCTTTGATATTGCCAAAAGGGGGGAAAATGATGTAGCCATGTAGCCGTGTAGCTATAGTAGATGTCTATATAGCAATGCATGTTGTAAAATGATATAGCTATATAGTTGATGTTTAATGCTATATAGCTAGCCATGTAGCTGTGTAGCTTTAGTTGATGTTCATATAGCTATGCATATTGTAAAATGATGTAGCCATGTAGTTAATGTTTGATGATCATATAATGCTGGGCATAATGTGGGACATTGAGGGGGAACTAAGCTGTGAGATGAATGATAAAAAGGAGGAGAGCTTTAGCATGGGGAATGATAAAAAGGAGGAGAGCTATGTGCATAATTGAAGATGTTGAATGCTTGCATAGGTTTGTCATCATCAAAAAGGAAAAAATTGTTACGTCCTTAGTTTTGATGATTGAAAAGTGTGTATTAGGACCTATTTCCTCGAGATTATATGATACAAAGCTGCTACCATTTAGGGAATAGGTTAGGCTCATCTGTCACTATCACAGTCAACTGTCACAGCTGGCACAAAGAATAAAAGTTGGTGAAAAGCTGCTACCACCCTTTTGTCTCAGTCAATGGGATCTCTCCTAGGTTTTCTTGTGTCATACTATATATTGTTCATCTTCCTCAACAAGGAAACCAAGCGTCCATATTCTTACAACTAAATATCTCTCTGAAGCTGTGAATCAAAAACTACTTTTGCAACAGGGAACCGATAGCTTATCAAGTTGTACTTTATTTCCTTATTGTATTTGAGTCTTTGTAATATGCTCTTATATGTTTTGCCTACATTTGTTTATGATTGTTAGCAGGTGTTGTGGTGTAAACCTCTTCTCTTTTTAGTCATCTAGAGTTAGGTAATTTTCAAGCTAGAGTTAACTTTGGTTTCCAGTCGTTAGAGTTAGCTGGAGTGTGTGTGAAGTAAAGTTGCTGTACTATTTTCTTGTAATAGAGTTATTACTAGGAGAGTAAGGATTAAGAATTTAATCCTGAAGTTTGGAGTATGTATTCAAGAAGTTAATGGATATTGTGGAACTTAGAAATCCTGAAGATAGTTCATGGTTTTTCTCCCTTGAGCAAGGGATTTCCTCGTAAATTCCCTGTGTCTGTTATTTACTTTATAGTTTATCTCTCTTCTAGTTCTTGTTGTGTGAGTTCATCTTGAAACAGGTTCATGAATTGAAGAGCAACCCACTACAAATCTTCAATGATATTAAGAGGATAGGTTTGGCAATGACATGAGCTGCAAAATGCATGGTCTGATTCATGACCTAGCAAAAATGGTTACCGAGAATGAGACTTTGATCTAACTTTTGCGGGAAATAAATCTAGTGTTAATATTTTCCATTTGTCAGTTGGTCCCGCATATGATTCATCATGGGAGCTCTCTAACTCCTTGTTTAAAGAAAAAATGTACGCACATTTTTTATGCAAATCATGTCAAGGGATTCCCTGAAGTTGGGAAGACTTATTGGGTCTGGAATTTTCTTGAAACAAAGTAAATCAGTTATGGATGCAGTTATATCAAATTTTAGGAGCGTAAGAGTATTGGGTCTACATGACTTGGGAATGAATGAAGTGCCAGGTTCTGTGAGCATGCTGAAGCACTAAGCTACATCGACCTATCTGAGAATAATTTTGTGACACTTCCAAAATCAATGAGCAAAATTCTGAATTTGCAAACTCTGAAGCTATCTTATTGTTTTGACCTTTGTGAACTGCCGAAAAATATTCACAAAATGGTAAACATACGACATCTAGATCTTGATGGTTGTTTTAATTTATCCAAAATGCCATGTGTGATTGGGAAATTAACTTCTCTTAGGACTTTATCTCAGTTTGTCATAGGTCAAGAAACCTCTATGAGTTCTAAAGCCAATGTAGTGTTAACCGAGTTGAATGGTCTTGTCAAGCTCGGAGGAATATTAAGACTTAGAAATTTGGGCTGCATAGAGTGTTTATGTCCTAAAATTGATGATGTAGTTCTGAAGAACAAGGAATACTTACAATCACTGAGATTAGAATGGACAGAAGAAGCCGTAGGTGATGAATATGATGAGATATTGTTGGAAAGCCTTCAACAACATAAAAATTTGAAGGTACTTTTCATAAGAAGATACAGAGATCAAAGTTTCCCAAAATGGATGATGGTGGACATGCACTCATCACTACCAAAGTTAATAAAACTTACACTGCAGAATCTGAAAGTATGCAAAAGTCTTCCTCTATTTGGGTGTCTTCCTTCTCTCCAATACCTTAAACTTGAAAGTTTGACCTTGCTAGAGTACATTGAACATGCTTCCTATGATGGATATCAATTTGGAATGGAGCTACAAAAAGGATCTGCAATGTATTTGTTACATCCCAAAATAATCTCTAGACGTGACTGGCACCTGCTAACACCACTTGTCGAGAGAACCAATCTTCCTTACACTTTTCCAGATAATAAATTCTAAAGTAAGAGATGTACAACTTCAACGTATCAATAAATAACGAAAATTAGTTCAACAAATTCCATAATCAAACTATAAATTCAACTATTACTCGAGAACTAATTCTTCGTTTCAAATCTCACATTAAGAACATAGAGCGTATAAAATAGAGTAACATGAGTTTCACCATCGGGCATACAAACCCAATGAAAAGAAACATAAACTAGATAGTAAAAGTTGAAACGAAAGCCTCCACGAACAATGCGAAGGCTCACCTTGGTAATAGAATCCTTACGAAGGAACTATTACCCACTAGTTTCACCTTTCGCGATAGTATCTACAGACATGCAAGTAATGAGTGAGCTATATATAAAATATAACCCAGTAAAATCCCCGACTCGCTACTTTAAGTACTCTTGGGACAATTATTAGAAAATACAACAACACCAATAGTATAAAATTACTTCACATAGGAATTATATCATAATAAGGTGACCAACAAGACCCAACAACCATTTATCAGAACCTATATATCTCAACATAGTTTATAACAAGTACTTACCACCATTTGAAATTAAAGTAATTACCCAACACCAGAAGATCCGGGCCACATACACAATGTGCCAAATATCAAGAGTATACACAATACTCGGGAAACATACACAATGTCCCATATCAAATTAAAAAGCATACACAATGCTCAAAGGAAAGATTACATAATGCTCAAAGGAAGCATACACCATGCTCAAAGGACGCATACACCATGCTCAAAGGAAGCATACACAATGCCCCAATCTCACAGTATATAATCATATCATATCACGAAATAATTTATAAAGGGAGAATTAGTATTCTTAAACATAAAGTATACGCGGTTGGACTTAAAGACCATTGATTCTGCCAAGCATACGCTCGTCCCAATACATGGACCAGACAGATAAAAATTTATTTAAAAATTTAAAAAGCAAGCACCCAAAGCTTAAAGTCTCACTTACCTTGCTAAATGACAAGTTTCCCAACCTTGCAACAGGTAGAACACCAACCAAACAACCTTCAATGGCTTCAATATATGCAACAATATTGATTAACAATATCAATTAATTTTGTTGAGGTCAAGTCTCATAATCCCAAATTTTCAAGCTTAGAGTTAACCCTTAATATCTCAATCTCAAATCATGAATTAAAATATTTTAATCTCACTATTCGAAGTTAAGAAGGAATCATCCAGACAATATATTACACTACAATTGTTGAACTATGCATAAACAAACTTGGGCATAATTCAATTGCATTAACCATATGCCACAAACATAGCCACAAATTTCAATTTTCTAATATGCTCCATACCATAATTACAAAATGATTGCTTCATCATACTTCTTCTCATAGCTAATCATACACTAATTTAAAGAAAGTTACTTCATGAAACTACAAGCACATAATTATATAAAAATTATTTGTGCCTACACCTAAAACTTATTGCCCAAGACACCAGCCACCGCTCTGACAACTCTTTCAAGCAAATAGGCTAAAAACCAAATTAGAATATTCAAATACAAGCTACGGAGACAAAGTGTCTTCATACCTGAGCAAAGAACTCCTTTTTTCTTCCTTATTGTGCGTTATTTTCTGACACAAATGCACCACCCAAAGTCCCTCAATTACTACTTCTTTCTTTCAGAAATAATGTGACTAAATACTCTAATTTTCTACTCCTTTTTGTAACTGAAATGTGAAAAAGAAAAACTGAATAGGGGGAGGATTTTGCCTTTTGGCTTGCTCACTTTAATTCTCTTAGTTAATATTAATAATAATAATAATGGATAAATTACCCATTTATCCATCATTAAAAATCTGGGTTATTATAGCATTTCCCATTATTGAAAGAATTGAAACTCTGTAACCTGCCTTGCTTGAAAGGATGGTGGAAAAAAAGGTAATGGCTGGTGGTGAATTATCGTTATTTTTTGAACAACTCCTACTTTCATCATTTCCTTCACTTTCCAAGCTGACCATCCAAGATTGCCTTCTGGTTGAGTTCATGCCAATTAATCCACGTCTTGAGAAATTGAACTTGATCAGAGTTAGTAATAAAATTTTGGAACAACTAATGATGCTTCTGGAAACAAAAGTCTGCAAATTATTTATCTTCCCCTGCTGTCTTGAAGTTGAAAGCATTGTACATTGTTGATGTGAGAAATTTATTCCTTTTACCAGAGGGACTGCAAAATTTGAGTCTACTTGACCATTTGGAAATCAATGGTTGTCCTAACCTCTCGAGTATTCCAATAGAAGGAATGCAAGCACTAACTATGCTCCATTTTCTACATGTTCATGACTGCGGGTTAACTTCTTTATCTCCAGTTATAAAGCATCTCTCTATGCTCTTGAAACACTAGTGATTAGCTCCTGCAAAGAGATTAATTTATCAACTAACAATGATTAGGAATATCTAAAATTTTAAGGCCTGAAAAACTTCCAGATAGTATATGTTAGGATCGATTAGCAGTTCACACACACTAAATCTGTGGAGAGGATGAAGAAAACTAGAGATAGAGTTTTTTAGGAGAGAGAGAATTAATTTCATGGTAACACCCATGGTTAACCTCCATGGAGGATGGGCTATTTATATTAATGACTCGAAGTATGTACAATTACACAGAGAAATGAGAATAAAAGGTACATCCTAAAATCACACCCCCCGGCAACCTCGCCTCAGAGGTTGAATTGCGTGAACATTAATATATAACAATACGTCACATATTAATCAGGCTCTACAGCCTAATAATTATCCCACTTGGAGACTGATTCTGTCATCAAAGAATTACATTCTTAAAAAAATAAAAAATATTCCTCTATCATCAATATGTTCGCCACACCGCAACATCTGTAGACACAACTAAAGAAAACCAACTAAGGTTTTGCATAACCTTAGTTTACCAACATCAACATATTTTGTCAACATGTCTGCTGGATTCTTTTCACCTTCTATCTTTTCCAAACACATATCACCTTCTTTCACTACCCTATGAGTGAAATGGTACCGTCTTCTAATATGCTTCATCTTCAAATGATAGACCGAGTTCTTCACTAACTGTATGGCACTTTGGCAATCTATGTAAAAAATCTTCTTAAGCTGCTTTTTGCTTAGTTCTTCCAGATAATCTACCAGCCATATTATCTCATTTCTAGCTTCAGCTATTGCGACATACTCAGCCTCAGTAGATAAAAGAGAAACGCACTTCTGAAGCCTGGACATCCAACTCACTGCTGTACCACCTATGGTGCAAATATATTCGGAAGTGCTCATGCTTGAGTCCACATTCTCACCAAGATCAGCACCAACAAAACCTTGCAGAATTACATAACCATTGCCAAAACAAAGTGAAGTACTGGATGTATCTTTCAGATATCTTAGAAGCCACTTCACAGCTTCCCAATGCTCTTTCCTGGGGTTTGCCATGTACCTGCTAACAACTCCCACTGCATGTGCTATATCAGGTCTAGTGCAGACCATAGCATACATCAGACTCCCAACTATAGAGGCATATAAAACAAGTGCCATGTGCTCCCACTCCTGAGCTATCTTTGGTGACTGCTCCTTTGATAATTTAATGTGATTTGCCAATGGAGTAGTCCTGGGTTTAGCATCATTAACTCTAAATCTGGCCAGCACCTTCTCAACGTACTGCTCTTGGGGATAGATTCAAAGTGCTACCAGATCTATCTTGAGAAATCCTAATCCCAAGAATCTGTTTCGCTGCATCTAAATCTTTCATCTCAAACTCAGAAGACAGACTTGCCTTTAAAGATTTTATCTCCTTCATACTAGATCCTACATTCAACATATCATCTATATAAAAGAGTAAAAATACATAAGAATCAGTGTATTTCTTGAAGTAGTAACATTGATCCTTTTCACTCCTGCAGAAGCCATTCTTGCTCATAAAAGAGTCAAACTTCTTATACCACTGTCTAGGTGCTTGCTTCAGCCCATACAAGCTTTTGTTGATCTTGCACACCATGTGTTCCTTGCTTGGAACTACAAACCCCTCTGGCTGCTGCATATAGATTTCCTTATCCAAATCTCCATGTTAAAACACAGTCTTTACATCCATTTGCTCAAGATGAAAATTCTCCAATGCAACAATACTTAATAAAATTTGGATAGTATTTAATTTCACAACAAGAGAAAATATTTTAGCTTAATCAATACCTTTTCTTTGTGAATATCCTTTAACTACTAACCGGTCCTTGAACCTTCTTTTTCCATCTGGTTTTGCATTGATTTTGAACACCCACTTGTTCAACAAGGCTCTCTTCCCTGCAGGTAACTCAGTCAACATCCATGTGTTATTTTTCTCAAGTGAGCTCATCTCATCATCCATGTCTTGCTCCCACTTAATTAAATTCTCCACTTGCAGGGCCTCAGCAACAGACTCTGGTTTTCCTTCATCAGTCAGCAACAAATAATGTAATGATGGTGAATACCTATTTGGTGCTCTAATGGTCCTGGATGATCTCCTCTTAACCTCCTCAGGTGTCACTTATTCCTTCTATAGTTCCTCAACGACAGTCTCTGGAGTTTGTTGAGTATCTGCTGTTAGATATTTGGGTGTACTCTTCGGTAACTCAAGCTCAACTCCTACTTGCTTTGTAGTTTCTTGAACATTTTGCTCTCTGTCCTTGTACAAGATATTTTCATCAAATGTCACATCACAATGTCTTAGGATCTTCTTGTTCCTATCATCCCAAAACCTGTACCCGAACAGGTCAAAACCATAACTTATAAGTGAGAATACTTGATCTCTTTTCTTGTCCATACTTCTTTAGGAATCTTGAACCCTAGAGGAACTGATGGTCCCCTATTGATCAAGTATGCAGCTGTGCTCACAGCATCTACCCAAAATGTCTTAGGCAGCCCACAGTGTATCCTCATGCTTCTTGCACGCTCATTCAATGTTCTGTTCATCCTTTCAGCAATTCCATTCTGCCTTGCCTTCCCGAGAACTGTCCTCATCAATCTGATTCCCTCAGCTGCACATAATTGTTTGAATTCTGATTTGTCATATTCTCCTCCATTATCAGACATCAGGCATTTGATTTTTAAGTCAGTCTAATTTTCAACTTCAGCTTTCCACCTCTTGAAAGTAGCAAACACATCTAACTTATGTTTTAAGAAGTAAACCCACACCTTCCTGCTGAAATCATCAATGAAGGTGACATAGAATCTGGATCCATCAAGTGATGAAATAGGAGATGGTCCCCAAACGTCTGTATGGACTATTTCCAGTCGTACTTTCTTCGGCTCTCTCGCAGTTTTTGTGAAGCTTACTCATTTCTATTTACTTATAACACAACTCTCACAAAGAATTATATCAACAGATTTCAGCACCTCTAAAGCTCCTTTTGCATCCAACATCTTCATTCCTTTAGCACTCATGTATCCAAATCTGTTGTCCCACAGACATGAATCGAAAGCACCCTCAGTAACAGCAACTATGTTTATACACCCTGTAGTGGTGTACTAAGTTCCAGATTTTATGCCACGTGCTACAACCATAGCACCCTTCACAATCTTTCACAAACCTTTTCCAAACTCTGCTGTGTAGCCTGTGCTATCCAACTAACCAACAGAGAGATCAGATTCTTCTTAAGACCAGGAATATATCTGACATCCTCCAATGTCCACTGATTTTCTGTTGGAGTTTTTATGCAGACATCCCCCTTTTCTTCAATCGCCAACGACTTGTTGTCAGCAAGATACACCTTTCCAAAGTTTCCAGACTTAAAGTTTTTGAACAATTCCTTGCTAGGAGATAAATGAAAAGATGCACCAAAATCTAATATCCAGGATTCAACCGGGATATCCACACTGATACGGGAAAGACAAGGGAAGCATGAAACAAACACCAAATCAGTCCACTAAGCTTAAGGATTCGAGGACCAAGATGGAGACCACACTCGGATTCGCTACCAACACTAAGAATACAAGATACAAGAGTATATTTTAACACCAAAAAAGCTACAAAACGTGATGAACAAGATGAACAACAATAATACAAGTTTTGGATTCAACGAAGACCCCAAAATAGTCCACTACACAACACATACACGATTTGCAAGAAAATAAAGATAGGTAGTGAGACCAAGATTATTACAAGATTAAGAACCAAGTGTATTTCAACACTAACCCCTAATGAATGTAACAATCAAAACCTCACTCTTACGGTGACCACCAAGGGAATGAACTCACCTCAAGATCTACTGTTTCCAAGAAAAGATCAATATTGGCTTTTCCAAGCCCTATACTAAGGATGACTTTTCCAAGCCCTACAACTAAGGGTGTTACACTCTCAAAAGAAAGAAAATATGTCTTTCAATCCTTCATCATTCCAAATCTAGTGAAAATAAGTCTAAGGGGGCCTATTTATAATATATTACAAATAAAGATAAAAAGACCACTTTGCCCTTAATGAGAGGGGCGGCCATGGTGTGTAAATACACCATGTGTAATGTCCAAAATAACCTTAATTAAGGTCCAAAACCGTGAGTCCTCAACCTTAAATGCTCCAAGCAATCTTCCTCATGCGAGATTGCTTTAAGTTATGCTCAAAATGGGTCCTCCATGCATGTTCTTGTATTCTCGAGGTGACCAAATCTTGAGCCTCTATGTGTTGGCCTCTAAAAATGTCATCAAAAGATAAGATGACCATTTGTCCCGTATCATCCTCCCCTTCTTGAAAAGGATTCAACCTCAAATCCAAACCTTGCAAAACCGAAAAGAGGACATACAAATACAAACTTCTCATGGCATGAGGGTTAGGGTTAGCATAACAAATCATCTCAACATGCCAAGGTTGCACATATTTACAATATAACCAAGAATCCTTTGAAAAGAATATTAAAAACTCAATAAAAGATGTACAAAGGATTTGGTTATAGGATACATCAAGAGTGACACTTTGCTTGTCATGTAGATCAAGCAGCAAGTTTGGTGCACCAACATCACCATTTCTAAATTTGGCACCGGGGTTAAATGGGAAAAGTGACCATAGACACGGGTCTCGACAACACTTCCCTTTCCCGTGGTCTACACCCAAACTAAATGACATACTCTCTACGATAACATACGTATCATCCAAAGCAGATAGAGAGTAGAGAAAGGTATCACTCAAATCGACTTCTACTAAGGTGCTCTCATGTGTGTACTCACTACTAGTTTCCCAATAATCACCATGAGTACTCTCAACAATGAAATCACACAAAGTAGAAGAAGAAGTAGCTTCCGCAACTACACATTTCTTACCTTTAAGAGTACTCTCATCTTCTAAGAAGAGATTTCCCTCTTTAGGAGGAATGTTGTCACACCATAGTGGGTTAGAATATAGGCTATAGCTTCCAAGGCAAGCTATACAATCATTTTCACCACTAGGTTCATTAGGAGTGTTTAAATCATCTTCAAACAAGACATTATACATAAAAAAAGTGTGATCTACCTCACGGACAGATTTGGAACAAGCAAGTTCCCCACTCTCTAAATGTTCAATATCAAGTTTCAAGGATGTTTCAAACACAACATTACCCCAAGAAGAGCTTTAGGGTTCATTCTCACTTTGATCAATATTTTCAACATCATCACACACTTGAGGTTCATTAATTACATCATACACATCCTCAAGTGGTGGGTAATTTTCACACATAAGTTGATCAACACAAATTTCAGAAGATGTACTTTCATTCAACATAATGATTTCAACACTAGGTGGACATAAATCGATCTTACAAGAAGAGTCTATTCGGTCATCAATAGGATCAACTAGTGTATCTACACTCACAACATGTACATCATCATCAAGTGGCAAAGAAACAATACACTCACATATAGGCAAGCTACAACTCACACTCAATGGGCTACTAGCCACACAATTATCATTCACATGTACAAAAGTGTAAGAGTTTGCCATTTTACCTTAAAATCCTTGAGTAGATTCTTCTTTGTCATGGTGTGAAGGTCCTCCAAAAGTTTGGGCAGCAACTTCCTTTTGGCATTGTTCTTCTTTGCTTGCCATGTTGGTACCTACACAAATGTCCTTAGAAATAGAAGAACAACCAATGTTAGCATGGTTTGGTGGTAATCCTCTCACTTTTCTCCATAAAACCTCTCCTTTTTCCACTCTCAGATTACCACCTTGCACTCCCTTACTCCTCTCAATCTTTTGTCTCTCATAATAATTCAGATTGAAGTAGGTAGGCATTTCTCTTCGTGGCTTGGGTAGCAAGTAAGTCATGAGGCGATTCCCCCATTGGTCTCTTATAATATTTGGCCAATTTTGCACGTTTGAAACTCTATGTTGTGCAAATCAATCGGCACCTAAGCATACATGACCGTATGTCAATGGAAGAATATCGCACCACACCTCCTCATGGTATTCAAATTGGGAGAAGACAACCTTGACCCTCTCGGTAACCTTAAACCCGTCCAAGAAGTATGGAACAAGTAAAGGCTCACAAAACAACCCTAAGTAGTCAACCATGGATGGAACGATGTAGTTTCTATAGTACCTATCATTTAGCACAACGAGGCAGCCCGGTATCCCACATATGGTCACCTTTCCGGAGTGTACACTCCTTCTTGGATCAACATTGTAAGGCATACGAGTACCCCTTGGTTTTGGAGATGTATACCCTCTTTTTCTCATTGGACAACCTCCACTAGAGCTAGTATAACCATTCACACTATATCAACTTTGATAAGAAGTACTACAAGGCGGAGAATATAGATCTTTGCACTCCTCACGTGTACTCTCATCATAACTCTCATAAGCTTTACGACCAAAAGGGTTATACCTAACACCAAATCTAGGTTCAGAGTAAGAAGTGTAAGACTCCTCACATGCCCCAACATCATCATAAGATCCACCACGAGGTCCTACATCATCTCCAAAGTTACCATAAGCACTAGGCACTTCATTCACCTCATTTTCTCCCTTAAAACAGTAACTTTCAAATTTGCCCAAGTTTTGATCATGACTATTTTCATAGCCTCCGTAATCTTCCTCAACTTCGTAGCCATAAAACCCCTCACTACAATCATAGTCTCCCATGTTGTAGTCACAATAATCCCCGGCTATCGAAGACATATTCCCCTTATATCACCTTTTAAACCTATAAAATGAACAAACAAGATTAGTAGTAAAAACTTCTCACTAACACTCGTGTTCACTCACCTTTGTGATTCTCACAATTAGAGCGACAAATATTGAAAGTTGCTTATACTCCGGTAGTCAATAGGATGTCAATTCTACTTGGTGGCCGGAATAGATTCTTGTTTGATCGACTCAAGACACAAAAATAAAATTTACTTACGTACTTGAAACAAAGAAGTTACTACGAGTTAAAAATAAAAAAAGCACACAAATAACCAAGACACGAAGAAACGGATTCAATAATTAATCTACAATTAAGTAGGTGATTACTAGTTGTTAATTAATTCTAGAATCAAGACATGAAACTAATGAAATAATAAGATGAAACTAAGAATCTAAAATTTTGAGCTCGGAAATATTGCATGAACAGTAGTAGTGATGACATGGCAGCCACGTATTAGTTCGATTTTATCAAGTGGTTATTCTCAAATGTTCAAGTCTTGGTCAAAAAAAATTAATTTAGATTGGTGAAATTTATTTTAGGAGGGAAAATAAGTCTTGGAGCCTTTTTCAAGACTTGACTTTTTTCTTGTACTTCTCCTTAAAGCATGGATCTTTAAATCATGGAAAAGTGTTGGAAAGTGGTTGAGACTTGATTGATAGATCCTTGTTGGTTTTAGTGTCTTTCAAGACTAACAAATAATACACCCTTTTCCTTCAACTTTTTGGATTTAGCATTCATGAAGGTGGTGTGAACATCAAGAACAACAACAACAACACCAAGAACTACAACAATAATCTTCAAGAATACCAACAATTTTTCATACGGCCAACTCCAATCCACAATAACAATATCTCCAACACTTGGCCAAGACAACTACAAATTCAATAAGTTCAAGCTCAAGTTTAGATCTAGACTCAAAGTGTTAGTGGACAAGAAAACTAACACTAAAAACAAAAAACAAACAAGAACACTACTAGATCTAGACATATAACAAACAAATCTCGTCCAAGACACAACAAGAACATAATTTTCGACCAAGAACACAAAGGTGGCAGATTTGACTGTTTCTGGAATTTTCAGATTTCGATATTTTTTTGTAGTTTTCAAGGTCTCAAACCCAAGATTGATATTGTGGGAACAAAATCAAGCCATGCTTTGATACCAAATGATACGGTAAAGACAAGGGAAGCATGAAACAAACACCAAATCAGTCCACTAATCTTAAGGATTCGAGGACCAAGATGGAGACTGCACTCGGATTCGCTACCAATAACAAGAATACAAGATACAAGAGTATATTTTAACACCAAAACAGCTACAAAATGTGATGAACAAGATGAAAAATAATAATACAAGTTTTGGATTCAACGAAGACCCCAAAATAGTCCACTACACAACACATACATGATTTGCAAGAAAATAAAGATAGATAGTGAGACCAAGTCTTGAGCCTCTATGTGTTGGCCTCCAAAAATGTCATCAAAAGATAAGATGACCATTTGTCCCGTATCACACACTAAGGATTAGAGCATCCCCAATGTCTTCTGCTGAATTGATAGAATCATTATCATCTCCAGATTTCTGATTCTTCTTCTTCTTGGGTTTCTTGCACTCTGTCCAAAAATGTCCTTTCTCTCTATAATTCCAATATGTCACTTTGGATTTTTGTGGAGATTTTCCATGATTCTTTGATTTTGATCTGCTATATGTATTCTGACCCCTCGATTGGTCTCTCTTCCTTCGATCAACACTGAGAGCACTACTAGATGACTCCTCAATTTCTCATTTGTGAATGCTTTCGCTAAGAACAACATCTCAAATTTCATCAAACTTCAGTTTCTCAGATCCACGGGAACTGCTAATCGCAGCAATAAAAGTATCCCAAGACTTGGGCAGAGATGACATTAAAATCAGTGCTTTAATTTTATCTTCGAAATTAATATCCACAGAACACAATTGACTGACAATCATATTGAACTTGTTTATATGATCAGCAACAGATCCATTCTCAGGCATCTGTAAATTAAACAATCTATGCATCAAATATACCTTATTCATCGCAGATGGCTTTTCATACATATTTGATAGTGCCTTCAACAAATCGGACATGGTTTTCCCCTTAACGATGTTGAAAGCCACATTTCTCGATAAAGTTAATTGGATCAACCCTAGAGCCTATCAATCCTTGAGCTTCTAGTCCTTCTCCTTTATGGACTCCAGCTTTACCCCAGTCAAGGGTTTGTGAAGATCTTTCTGGTACAGATAGTCTTCGATCTGCATCTTCCAGAAACTGAAATCAGATCCATCAAACTTCTCAATTCCAAACTTCGATCCTTTCATCTTTAGTGATTATGATGAATCTCCCAAGCTTTGATACCAATTGTTAGGATTGATTAGTAGTTCACACATATTAAATCTGTAGAGAGTATGAAGAAAACTAGAGAGAGTTCTTTAGGAGAGAGAGAGATAATTAATTTCGTGGTAACACCCGTGGGTAACCTCTATGACGAATGAGCTATTTATATTAATGACTCAAAGTATGTAAAATTACACAAAAAAATGAGAATAAAAGGTACAGACTAAAATCACACCCCCCGGCAACCTCACCGCGGAGGTTGAACCGTGTGAACATTAATATATAACAACACGTCACATATTAATCAGGCTCCATAACCTAATAGTATAAACCTGAGAGTTATTGAAATTGGTTCATCTTCCAGTATGACTTCAGTATCTTCCTTGTTCGCAGGTGTTGCACATAAAGAAGTGTTATAGTTTACTTGACCTACCTGACTGGATCGGTGAGCTAAATTAAAATTGCTTTATGCTCTTTGTTAGGTTCAAATTGAATGTATGAATGAAATAGAAGGAATTGGTGGAGGGAAAATGTGCTCACAATAAGGAAAGTCTACTAATTTTTCTACATTGGTGGGAGAAAGAAACTTTCATGTGTTCTTATTAAGAAACACAACTCCACATGGATAGTGAGAATAGAACCAAGAGGTGCCTCATGCTGTCGTCGCTTGCTTGACTTTGGCTTTGAAGGAAAATAATGGAGGGAAAGTGATATCACACCTAAAAGGAAAGTGTGCTCACAATAAGGAAAGTCTACTTAAGAAACATAACTCCACATAGATAGTGAAGCAAGAACCAAGAGGTGCCTTATTAATTTTTTAGACAAAATTTATTTGAAAATATTTTTCCTCTATGCAAAATAGATATGCCTTTTTGATAAACCATTGCTTCTTTTTGTAAGAGACACTTGATGGCTATAAATACTTGCATTTTTTCCACAGGTAGTAACAAAAATTTTTAGAATTGAAAAACACTCTTCTACTTCCAAAAACTCATTGTGATCAAACTATTGTTGAGGGTGTTTGATGAATTCGATAGTTTGAGGTACCGCTACTGTCGAATTGTGAACCATTTTATCCTGGCAGGAAAAATTCTACAACCTCAGGTACTTGAGAGGAATTAATTCCTTAAGCACACTCCGTGAAGTTGGAGGACTTGGTTCTTATTTTGTTTCATCTTATTTCTTTTACGTAACATACTTCTTTGATAGTTTTTGTTGAACTTGTGTTGAAGGTGTTAAAAACTTTATTGTTGTTCTTGAAAAAGTCTTGAACTTGTGTTGAAGTTTAGTGTATAAACATATAGATTGTGTACCCAAAACAACACACTTTTCATATACAAGTTCCCAAAATTGATATCAATTCCTGTAGGCACGGTTCACCTTACTTCCCTTGAAGAACTCAGAATTCTCATGTGCCCTAATCTCTAGAAAAGCTGTCAAAATGAACGAGGAGAGTAATGGACCAAAATAGCTCATATTCCAAAGGTCATTGAGAAATGAGGCTAATATATGCATATTGTTGGGCTACCATCTTAGATGCAGTATATGCTTGAATTTAAAATGGTAATCTTTAATCTTGCCAACAATAAAAATATGTTTTTTGTTTTCTGTCTCCTGACTTCTATCTATGTTATGTCCACAATGTTTGTCTGTCAATGATATCCAAGCTTGGTGTATCAGTTACTTTTCATCTGCATCTCTAGAAGGACTTCAGAAGTTTGCTATTGTGTGTTAAATAGATTGCATTGGACAATGATGCTCTTTCTGTATCTAAGAGTGTGACCTAGTGGTCAAAAAATTGGGTTGAAAACCATATGGGCTCAAATTCAAATCCAGCGGAGGCAAAAACATTAGGTGATTTCTTTCAATCTATCCAAGCCTTAGAGGATAGAGTTACTCAATATATATGCTAGTGGGAGGTAGCAGGTATCCCATGGAATTAATCAAGGTGCGCGCATATTTATGAAAGAATATTTCTCATCTTCTATACTCGATACTTTATTGGAGCAAAATTAGGCAATGGACTAATTTTGTTTGTTATAAAAAAACGCTTTTACTAGTTTCACCGTGTAAACAATGAATTGATTATAATACTTGTTGGGTTCAATATGTATGAAAAAGGTGTGAATGGAAAATGGAGGGATACAACCTTTGAGGAAAAGACATATTGTTTTGGAAAAGGAGTGACTATTCAGATAGTTATGTCTATTTAGAAAAAGACACAATGTTTTGAATGAACAGACATGGCTCTTCCAAAGGATACACCTTTTCAGATGAACCATTGCCACCTTTGGAAAGAGGTACTTGATGGCTATATAAACCTGCATTTATCCACAGGTTTAGGCATGAAAAATTTTCTGGATATACAAACTTTTCTTAACTTCAAAACATTCCGTGTGATTAATCAAATCGTAGAGTGAGTTCGAAGAGATTCCAATTGTTTGAGGTACCACTATAGTTGGTTTGTTTGGCCATTTTATCCTGGGAGGAAAATTCCACAACCTCGGGTACTTGACGGGAATTATTTCCTTAAGGACACTCCGTGAATTCGGAGGACTTGGCCATTTCTGTTTCATCTTAATTTCTGAAAAATAAAACATACTTCTTTGAAAGATTATTTTGATTTTGTGTTGAGGGTGTTGTTTTACTTCATAGTCTTAAGGAAATAACTTTGGAAAAAGAAAATAAAATTTTTTTTTGCTTGTTTGGTGAAATTTTCTTTTCACTAAAGTTTTTTTTTCAGAATCTGTATTACTTGTTTATGGAGATTAAAGCTTTAAGCTTTCTACTCCATTTGAACTTAACTGGTGATTCGAAGACATAAAATCTTTATCACAAGTTAAAGATAACTCGGTTGACAATTGGAAGTCATAAAAACTTCATCGTTAACTAGAAACAAGAAGAAGAGTTTAAAGTTGCTTAAATTTATAAGTAGTATTCTGAAAATACTAAATTTTATTGTCTTGTGGTGACAGGAAAAATGACTAACGAAATTTAAATGCAAGATGCGGTTACGACTGTGGGGGCAACTAGTATTGCCTCAACAAGTCGAGGAAATGCTCCGCAACCAATGGCACCTGCGGAGAAGCCCAAAAAATTTACGGGCATTGACTTTAAGCGATGGCAGCAGAAGATGTTATTCTACCTTACAACACTATGTGTTCAATGGTTCACTAGTGAGGATGCTCCTGAGGTGCCCAAGGAAACCTCGGACAAAGAGCGTTTCATAATTGTAGAGGCTTGAAAACACTCGGACTTCTTTTGCAGGAATTATATATTGAGTGGTCTCCAAGATGACCTCTACAATGTTTACAGTGGAACTAAGACATCGAAGGAATTATGGGGGGCACTAGAACGAAAATATAAGACAGAGGATGCGGAAATTCAAAAGTTCTTTGTTTCAAGGTTCCTGAACTTTAAAATGATAGATAGCAAATCGGTTGTCTCTCAAGTGCAGGAATTGCAAGTAATCATCCACGATCTCCTAGAGAAAGATATATCTTTGAAAAATACCTTAGTTGAACAAATTGAAAATGTTCTAAGTACTCACATAAACTATTTTGTAGGTTTGATTATGAAAGATGCATTTCAAGTAGCAGTGATAATTGAGAAACTGCCACCTATGTGGAAAGACTTCAAAAACTACTTGAAGCACAAACGCAAGGAGATGACTGTCGAAGATCTTATTGTCCGACTGCATATTGAAAAGAATAATAAAGTTGCCGAGATAAGGTCAAATGGGAATTCTACAATTAATGGAGCACATATTGTAGAAGATGACCAAAATAATTCTAAGAAAAAGAAGAAAGTTGAATAAGGAAGCAATCAACTCAAGAAGAAGTTTAAGGGAAAGTGCTTCAACTATGGCAAGATTGGCCACAAGTCCACGGATGGTCGTGTCCCTAAGAAAGGCAAGAAAAAGGACCAAGCAAATATGATTGAGTCCAACAAAGAATGTGATGATCTGTGTGCTATGTTTTCAGAATGCAACTTGGTGGGGAATCCTCACGAGTAGTGGATGGATTCTGGTGCCACCCACCATGTTTGTGCCAATAAAGAGTTGTTTTCATCATTCACTCCAGCTCAAGTAGAAGAAATGATCTACATAGCTAACTCCGCTACGGCTAAGGTAGAAGGAACAGGAAAAATGGGCTTGAAAATGACTTCAGGAAAGGTCTTGACACTTAACAATGTCTTGTACATTCTGTAATTATGTAGGAACTTGATTTCTGTTTCACTTCTAGACAAGAACGGATTCAAATGTCCAACCGTTTCTGGAAAAATTGTAATTAGCAAATGAGAAGTGTATGTAGGAAAAGGCTATCTCACCGAGGGACTTTATAAGATGAATGTAATGAATGTTGAAATCAATAAAAGTTCAAATTCTTCTTACTTGCTTGAGTCTTATAATTTGTGGCATGAACATTTAGGCCATGTTAATTACAAAACGTTATGAAAACTGATTAACTTAAAAGTTTTGCCAAACTTTGAGTGCAATAAATCAAAGTGTCAAATGTGTGTGGAATCAAAGTATGCAAAGCATCCTTATAAGTCCGTTGAAAGGAATTCCAATCCCTTAGACTTAATACACACTGACATTTGTGATATGAAGTCAACACCATCACGTGGTGGGAAAAAGTATTTCATAACTTTTATTGATGATTGCACTAGATATTGTTATGTCTACTTGCTAAATAGTGAGGATGAAGCAATAGATGCGTTTAGGCAATACAAAACTGAAGTAGAAAATCAGTTAGAGAAAAAGATTAAAATAATAAAAAGTGATAAGGGCAGAGAATATGAATCTCCCTTCACCAAAATATGTGTAGAGAATGAATCGTCCATCAAACTACAACCCTGTATTCACCTTAATATAATGGAATTGTGAAAAGAAAAAACTGAACTTTGAAGGAAATGATAAATTCCTTACTTATAAGTTCCGGTTTACAACAAAACTTGTGGGAGGAGGCTATCCTTACAGCCAATTGTATACTCAATAGAGTTCCTCATAGTAAGACACAATCAATTCCTTATGGAAAATGGAAAGAAAGAAAGCCCAACTTGAAATATTTCAAAGTGTGGGGGTGTCTAGCAAAGGTCCAAGTTCCTATGCCTAAAAGGGTTAAGATAGGATCTAAGACGGTGGACTGAGTGTTCATAGGATATGGTAAAAATAGTAAAGCATGTTAGTTTTTGGTTCATAAATTTGAACATCCAGATATAAATAAAAATATGGTAATTGAATCAGATAATGCTAAATTCTTTGAAAACATTTACCCGTATAAAGTTAGACATGAACAGTCTAGTGGAGGATTTAAACGACCTCAAGATGGACCAAGTGAGAATGTACATAATGAAGAGAATCCAAGACATAGTACACGTCAAAGAACGCCAACTTAGTTTGGATCAGATTTTGTAACAATTCTCTTAGAAAATGAGCCTCAAACGTTTAAAGAAGCAATGTCGTCGTCATACTCATCCTTTTAGAAAGAGGTAGTCAATAGTGAGATTGATTCAATCTTAAGCAACCATACGTGGGAATTGGTTGATCTTCCTCCAAGAAATAAACCTTTAGGTTCTAAATGAACCTTCAAAAGGAAAATGAAGGTGGATGGTACTATTGACAAATACAAGGCAAGACTTGTAGTAAAAGGCTTCAAATAGAAAGAAGGCCTTAATTACTTTGATACATACTCGCTAGTAACAAGGATAACATAAATTCAAATGTTAATTGCCTGGTGGTGGTAGATGATCTCAAAATACATCACATAGATATGAAAACCGCATTCCTAAATAATGAATTGGAGGAAGAAATTTATATGGAACAACCTGAGGGTTTTGTGGTTTCAGGAAAAGAGAATAAGGTGTGTAAACTTATTAAGTCATTGTATGGACTAAAGCAAGTACCTAAACAATGGCATGCAAAGTTTGACCAAATCATTTTGGCAAACGGGTTCAAGATAAATGAATGTGATAAATGTGTTTACATTAAAGACACTCCAAATCACCAAGTCATTGTTTGTTTATATGTGGATGATATATTGATCATCAGTAAAGATATTTCTGACATAAATGCAACGAAACAAATGCTCGAGAGCAAGTTTTATATGAAAGACCTTGGAATTGCGGATGTGATCTTAGGTATAAGAATCCATAGAACTCCACAAGGGTTGACATTGTCACAGTCTCATTATATAAAAAATGTACTTGACCAATTCAAGTATATAGAATTCGGTATTGCCAAGACATCTTTGGATGTGAGCTTTGCACTTCAAAAGAATGAAGGTGAAAGTGACTCACAATTGGAGTACGCAATAGTATTGGGATGTTTAATGTATATAATGAACTGTACATAACTAGACATAACATGCACAATCAGTAAGTTGAGTCGGTACATGAGTAATCCCAATAAAACTTATTAGATAGCAATGAAAAGAGTTTTGGGGTATCTTAAATAGACTCAAGACTATGCTTTGCATTATAATAAATATCCCGCGGTACTTGAAGGATATAGTGATGCAAATTAGATCACCGGATCGAACGAAGTAAAATCGACAAGTAGATATGTATTTACTATCGGCGGAGGAGCAGTCTCTTGGAAATCATCCAAACAGACTTGTATTACTCGCTCTACAATGAAATCTGAATTTATCGCATTGGATAAAGCCGGTGAAAAAGTAGAATGACTCCAAAATTTCTTGGAAGATATTCCTTATTGGCCTAAACCAGTGGCACCAGTATGTATACACTGTGATAGCCAAGCGGCAATAGGTAGGGCAGGGAGTATGATGTACAACGGTAAATCTCATCACATACGACGAAGATATAATACCGTTAGGAAAATTCTCTCTAGGGGAATTATCACTATTGACTAGGTAAAGTCAAAGGATAATATGTCGGATCCACTTACAAAAGGCCTATCTAGAGAAGAAGTGGAAAGGATATCCAAGAGAATCCGTTTAAGGCTTAGGACAAGTCAGCATAGCGGTAACTCTACCTAGCAGACTGGAGATCCCAAGAGCTAGGTTCAAGGAGATCAAACAAAGTTGTGTCTGACAGGTTCAACATTGTTAAAATATCAACCTATTCTCATGATGTAGACAATGTTTAGTAAACAAGGATAAGACTAAAGGTGAAAAGTCTTTTAATGATTATCTAAATTTGGCAGATTTGACCAAATAGTTTAATCTATAGAATTGAACGTATAAAAATCACCTATGTGAGGGCGAAGTAGAAGCCGCTTCAAGGAGAATGTTAGTAAAGGCCTATTCTCTAAGCTCTCATAAAAATGGGATGTGTTCATGGATGAAAAGAACAAAACCTTGAGAACCATAAACGGTAAAAGAGTGGTTGTGTGACATGTGTTATCTAGGTGTATACTAAAGCTCGACGGTTCAAAGATATCAAATCTACCGATTGACCGAGTGCATCCGATGCATGTTCACTATGAAAATTTCAAAGGAAAATCCCCTTATCCAGATGCAATCAGTCTTTTGTTAATAATCACATACTTGTCCATAAAATTTTATGAAAAACTAGCCATTCCCCATTCATGTGGAGGATTTTTGGGTTCAATATGTATGAAAAAGGTGTGAATGGAAAATGGAGGGACACAACTTTTGAGAAAAAGACATATTGTTTTGGAAAAGGAGTGACTATTCAGATAGTTGTGTCTATTTAGAAAAAGATACAATGTTTCGAATGAACAGACATGACTCTTCCAAAGGATACACCTTTTCAGATGAACCATTGCCACCTTTGGAAAGGGGCACTTGATGGCTATATAAACCTGCATTTATCCACAGGTTTAGGCATGAAAATTTTTCTGAATATACAAACTCTTCTTGTCTTCAAAACATTCCGTGTGATCAATCAAATCGTTAAGTGAGTTCGAAGAGATTTCAATTGTTTGAGGTACCTGCTATAATTGGTTTGTTTGGCCATTTTATCCTGGGAGGAAAATTCCACAACCTCGGGTACTTGAGGGGAATTATTTTCTCAAGGACACTCCGTCAATTACTTGGTTATTTCTGTTTCATCTTAATTTCTGAAAAATAAAACACACTTCTTTGAAAGATTATTTTGATCTTGTGTTGAGGGTGTTGTTGTACTTCATAGTGTTCTTGTTTTAAACTTGAAATAGTGTTGAAGCAGTGTTGTGAAAATACAGATTGTGTGTACCCGAATAACTATAATACTTAGGTTTTATATGTTTTCTGGCTTATAAAAAGGCAGACGCCTTAGAAAGATATTACAAGAAAACCTAAAGTATTGTGTTTCCTTTGTTTTTGTGAGATGATCTTGCATTTTCAATGTGTGTATCTTTTTTACTTATAATGTTTTCTCAATCATTTTGCAGGTTACTTTAGCCACCTTTGTAGTGGAAAAAAAGGCTTGAGCTTGTGATGCTTAACTCACATAGTAGAATGAATTAAAAGAGAAGTCAAAATTGTGGTATTTGACCTTAGTCTATTTGTGTCAAGAGATACACATTTCTGTGATGGATTTTACTTTTTAAAATTTTTCTTGGGGTGGGGGATGGGGGTAGGGGGTTATGGTGGTTCTGCTAGGCAGCTACTTAGTAGTGCTTAGATATTGTGATCAAATTTTCATCTATGGGTATTCTGGTGATTGTTGTGCTGATCCTTTGCAACAAAAATAACTTTCGAGTTATTCAGTATCTTAATTTTGATTGTAATGATTACTTTAGCTTAATTGAATTTATTTGGAACCATTGTGAGAATTGATTGATAAACTTTTGTTATATCATGAAAACAGAATACTGCAAATCAAAGTTTTTGGGTCCTGATTACACCATTTCCTGGTTAGCCTCATTGGTGTTAGGATTTTTGCCCTGATTTTCTTACTATATTTAAGTTTTATTTTTTCTTAGAAGGAAAATAAAAGTTACCATAATTACTTTTACTTTTCCTGAAAGAAAAAAAATATAATTCTTTTCCATATTTGGCTAACCTCTTTCTTGGAGGAAAGGTTTTGGACATCTATAAATAGAAGACCCCTTCTCATACTATAACACAATAGGATCCACAATGTAGTCTTTTAAGAGTTTCATTTAGGGGGATATTTTCTCTTTCATTAGTTTTATGCTTTTTAATATTAGATTTTATATGTAGGTCAATTGGCCAAATTATATAATAAAATTATGTTTTTCGTTGTCATATTATTTATCGTTTCATAATTTGCAACTAATAGCTTCCGCATGACGCCCTTTCGATTTCAAACCCAACAATTGATTCTTTCATATTGCTCCCTAAGAAAAATTTTTCTAACCATTCTTCATTTGGCTCTTGACAGGTTATGGTTTAAGAAGAAATTTTACCCCTAAGTGAGGTCTGAAATAGGGAGGATACTGGAGATAATGAACAGGCAGGGGGGACCAATATCATAGCATAGTTTTTTGGTAATGGACACACTTACACTATTAGAAACTGTTCTTGTTCTTTGAAGAGAAGTGAAGCATTTGTGGAGAGGGTATCAAGGAAATCGATATGACCTTTGCACACCTCTGGTGGTATGCATTGAGACTTGGTTCACTGAGGTCATGGTTGAAGATGTATAGTGATTCATGGATGGATACCTGTTGTTGTGCTCAATTACAAAGGTGATTATTATTTGGTCAGACTATGTGGAAGCTCTATGGAATTAAACATTCATAGATTAGAAGACAGGCCAACAAACTCAGAAAGATGGAAAATGGGTTTTAATCGAAAAGGTATGTTAGGTTGTGGAGCCTGATTAATATGTGACGTACTGTCATATATTAATGTTCACGCGGTTCAACCTCCGCGGCGAGGTTGTCGGGGGTGTGATTTTAGGCTGTACCTTTTATTCTCATTTCTCTGTGTAATTGTACATACTCCGAGTCATTAATAAATATGTTCCACGGGCAAGAGTTGACACTACCACGTTATGTCTTTATTTATGAGATGTTCTACAACTCTCGCCTTAGAGGCATGACTTATCCCAAGAATTTTCAAACAAGTTACATATATTGGGCAAGAGTCAACACTAACACATTGTGTTTTTTTACTTATGTAATGCTCTATAAATCTTGTCTTAGAGTTAAGACTCAGCCTAAGAACCATCAAACACTAAGTTATACCCCACGGGCAAGAGTTGACACCAACACATTGTGTATTGATTTATGAGATATTTTATAACTCTTCCTTTAGAGGCAAGACTTAGACCAATGACTTTCAATTAACAAGTTATGTCCCATGGGCAAGAGTTGACATTACCACATTGTGTTTTGATTTATGAGATATTGTATAACTCTTGTCTTAGAGGAAAGACTTAACCTATGGACTTTCAAATAACAAGTTATGTCCCATGGGTAAGAGTTGACACTATCACATTATGTTTTGATTTATGAGATGTTCTATAACTCTTTCTTTAGAGACAATACTTAGTTCGAGGACTTTTAAACAACAAGTTACGCTTCACTGGCAAGATTTGATACTACTACATTATGTCTTGATTTATGAGATGTTTCATAAATCAGGGACTTTTAAATAAGTTATTCCCCATGGGTAAGAGTTGAAACT
The DNA here is from genome assembly GCF_002878395.1 of Capsicum annuum. Lineage (NCBI taxonomy): Eukaryota > Viridiplantae > Streptophyta > Magnoliopsida > Solanales > Solanaceae > Capsicum > Capsicum annuum. Next base: position 147,140,330 of record NC_061111.1, read on the forward strand.
ACCACATTATGTTTTGATTTGTGAGATGCTCTATAACTCTCACATTAGAGGCTAGAATTAGTCCAAGGTCTTTCAAACAACAAGTTACGCCCCATGGGCTAGAGTTGATACTACCACATCGTGTCTTGATTTATGAGATATTCTATAACTCTTGCCTTAGAGGCAAGACTTAGCCGACAAGTTATGCCCCATGGACAAAAGTTGACAATATCATATTGTATCTTGATTTATGTGATGCTCTATTACTCTTTCCTGTAAGACAAAACTTAGCTCAAGAACCTCCCCAAAGAACAAGTTATTCCTAATGAACAAGTGTTGACACTACCACATTATTTTTTGATTTATGAGATATTCTATAACTCTTGTCTTAGAAGCAAGACTTAACTCAAAGATTTTCAAACAACAAGTTATGCTCCACAAGCAAGACTTGACACTACCACATTGTGCCTTGATTTATGAATTGTTCTATAATTTTTGTCTTAGAGGCAAAACTTATCCCAAAGAACTTCCTAACGACAATTCATGCCCTTAAATTTGCTTTGATGTAAAAAAAGAAGATTCCTTTGCGAATTATCCAATTTTTTATTTATTAACAAAATATAATAGAAGTTGAGAAAAAAGAAAAAAACGATCAAACAAAATAGAGAAAGAAAAAAAAGAGATTGAGAAAAAAAAGGCAAGAAAAAAATAAAGATTAAGAAAAAAGAGAAGAATTAAAAAAATTGAGAAAAATAAAAATGAGAGGAAAAAATAAAAATAAAGTTTGAGAAAAATGAGGAAAAAAAAGAGAAATGATAAAAATCAAAAATAAAAGAAAAGTAAAGGTTGAGACAAATGAATTAAAAATATGAAGAAATAGATAATGTTTGAGAAAAATAAAAAAGAGAAAAAATAAAGGTTGAGACAAATGAATTAAAACATGAAAATAAAATTAAAGAAAAACAAAAAAAGTGAAAATAATAAAAATAAAAATAGAATTTGAGAGACAAATGAGTATAAAAAGTTTAAAAATATTTGAGGTGTAGAGGGCAAAATTGTACTTGTACTATATTAAAAAGGGAAGGAAGACTAGTCTTTAAAGACTTTTCTTATTGGGGTCAAAAATCCAAAGTCACCCACTATTGGGGCTATAACATGTAAATTTCTGCATATTATCCATCTAATTCATACTTTCAAAACGTGCACTTAGTTGGGGAACAGGTTATCCTGGGATAACTTATCCTGCGATTAGTTATTCGAAATTGTTATGCTACCTTAAATCTGAGATAGAAATAACATTACAATTTTGGGATAATTAATCCCCGATAAGTTATCCTATGATTTTATTCCAACCAAAGATGACACAAACTCATCCTAAAATTAATTCGGATATTAGTTGTCCCTAATCCCTCATACCAAATGAGCCCTTAGGATGTGCTCTTTGTGAAGAAAAATATTTTCTAGAAAAATAAGTGGGCTAGTTACTTATTTTCTTGTGTTCATATAATATATATATACTGCACAAATACTATGCGAGTGAGGGTGAGGGTAGGGTGTGGGGTGGTGGGGATGGGAGTTATGAGGGTGGTGGTGGTGAAGATGATGTGTATTGGAGGGTAGGGAGGACACAATCTTGTGGGAAGCCACTCGTGGAACTTATTTTCTCAACGTTTATTGTGAAAGTCATTTTCCGCATTTTTAAGGAAATTCCTAAAGAAAATATTCTATAAAAACTTTGACAAATCGGAAAGAGAGAAATTGAAGAAAAAATTTCTCCAATATTTAGTACACCCTGAATCTACTCTTAGCTTCAGACTTACAAAAGGTCAATTCTGGACCAATCTTATAATGGTAGGATTATATTTGACCCCATAATTAATGGAATGTAAAAGTAAATCATTTCACAAAGTTCATATGCCAAATTTGAAATTATTCCCTAGAAAATTTAGCTCCATAAAATACTTGAATTTGACATCGATAGAGTTATTATTTTTTAAAAAGAGAAAACATGAATCATATAAGACTTATTATTCAAGCAATTCACTATTCCGTGTGTAATGAAAAAACCTCAAAAAATGATTCCAAAAAAGTGGTGGTTAAAAGAAAAGAAAGAAAAATTAATGCATAGTCAAGCACTTAAGCGAAGCTTGTAATCACTTGTTCTTCGCTAGTATCAAAAAGCTTGATTATGTTAACATGGCATATGACACTTTATAGCCTTTTTCATATTATGGGTTTATATTTTTGTTCGCAACAAATTTTTATTGCATTGAAAATTAACTGCAATCAAAGATAAATAAAAAAAAGTAATTTTTATTGATGAATCTCATGAGTCTAATTCTGTACTAACTTGATTCTTCTCTCCTAAACTTAGAAATGATCCGAGAGCTTTCAGTAGAGTGTTTCTCGAATCGTTGGATGGTTTAAACTCCTAGAGATGTATTTCAATCGCTGAGAATGTCAGAAAATGTCTTGTCACTCTGGAATAATTGTCGGGAAGGAGTCAATCGCATTGGAATAATCTCTGGGAAGAACTCTGTTGACTGCTCCTTGCAAGAACTCGATAGTCGATATCGATGTTGCCAATGCTTGTCAAATTCCTCTTTTTTTTAATCCCCCTTAGAATGTTATGTTACCCTTTATTTATAGTTGTAGGGAGTAGGCCTGGTTGCTTGTGATTGGCTGAAATATGTCACTTTGACACTTGGTGACTTTTGACTGGTTTTTGAATTTGAATGAGATTTTCACATCATTTTGAAATGGGGCATCACCTTGTTGGTTTTTAATTTGATGGAGATGCCAAGTCACCCTGACACGTGGCATGGGTCTGGGCTCCAAAGTGTAATGGACCTTGGCCTTGAATTTAATAAAATGGACTAATTAATTTGTAGGGCTCAAATTAATTTACCAACCCAAATGATTATGAATTAAACTCAAATTTTGTATGAATTTAACCCGTTGAATTTTACATGTCTACAAATGCGCCTTACTTCAAGACTTATCGACGTTGGCTTGCCCAAACTTGGCGACGAGACTTGAAGTACTGATGAATGTGTTTTTATTTTTTTTACTTCAAAGGTACTTGTTTCTTGTCGGTGCCTTCTAGGTAGACCGCCCCTTGCGAATGGTCTAAAATTTTTGTCACATATTTTCACATAGAGAAAGTTCTTCTCTTGGTTAAGCGTGAAATAAATAACCCTTAATATTTGTTCAAGTCATTACACACTACACAATATTGAGGCCCCCTCCATATGGATTTGAAATAGGACCATATTGAGTAAATCCTTAACTTACTATCCCTTGCACGTTAGTAAAGATTCTTGAATTGAACTTTTGAACCCAGCAAATATTAACTTTCCTTTGTGTTAAAAAAGAATCAAATTTTTTCAAAGAAATCTTTCAAACATGGTAATTTTCTTTTAACTACTTGTAAATTTGAAATTTCCAGGGATTCTCTTCTTCCAATGTTATTACAACCTTTCTTATATACGAAATTGAGATTTTCACCAGAACTTCTATATAAGATTTTTACTTGTAGAGAAAATTCATCAAAGCACCCGATAGCCACAAAGAAAAGTGTTCGACTGTGTTTGATTGCCAGTCTGCGTAGCTGTGACCTTGCCCGATATGATTGAATCCACAAACTGCTTCTCAGGTAACTATAACTTTCATAGTAGCCTTTTGCTCGCTCAAATTTGCACGATTGCAATATGAAATACGTTAATGAAATCGCAAGCTACTCATTTTTTTAATAAGTAACAACAAGGAGTTGTAACTTAACCAAGTTTTGCAATTATGTTTATTGTAACCGGCAACAAGGAATGGCAACTAAACAAAAATTTGCGGTCAAGTTTAACCTGTGTTGCTATAGTTATTTGTTTTTTGTTTTTCTTCAACACTCAACTTCAGGTTCTCTTGTTTCCTATTTTACCCAACTTGTGTGTCCATAATGGTTAATCTTTATTCCTTTCTTAATCTTCAGGAATGGTGTAAGGTACTCTTGGTCCCTAACAATGACTTGTTTCAACTACCGTGAAACTCCATACTTTTGCCTTGAGATCGTGGAAAGCAAACTAGATTTGCATGACAAAGTCCTCACTTTGAAATTTTATCCTCCGGTGATTGGAGCCTTTCCTTGTTCGAAAGCCGCTGGAAACTTCCCTCCATCTCACAGAATGGTCAACGACAGAAACTAAGGATATCATGGACAACCTTTTGGGAAAAATTGTGACTGAAAAAGTTCTCTTTTTGAAGTCTTCTACACATCAAAATATTTTTGTTGCGCGCTCTCCTAGACGCAATGGGAGCCTTAGCAGTTGGTGTGTTCCTTCCTCTGGATTTGGTGAGGTTTGATATATATCTACATACTGGGAATGGATAAAACACGTTCTTGCCCGTAATAAGGAGACCTTGGAGCGCAACAAGACTTATGATGTCATCTTTGCTTCATTGTTCATGTATGACCCTAACAAGAATGTGCTCCAGGCCTTCTGTGAGAATTGGTGTCCATCCACCAACACAATTTATACTTTTATTGGAGAGCTTTCCATATCTTTACGGACTTGAGAAACATCGGAGGCCTTCATATTCATGGGTCATTTTACAAAGAAGTTATTCCCTCGACTAAGGAGTTGACATATGTGGATGACAAAGGGAAGCCTTTTCTCCCTAGAAGCTGCTCATACTTATTTTTGGCATTCTACCGTCTTACAAAAGGTGTCATCGATGACGTCTCTTTTCTAGATAAGATTAATTTCTGATTTCGAGGACCAAGAAAATGTAATACCCCGTATGTTTCTAAGCTAGGAGACGAACCTTTTTTCCTACGTATGAAACCTCCTATCCTGTGAGTATCATTTTAGTACATGACTTATAATGAGTATCCTAGTGATAAGATATCTTATGATACATTAAGCATGTTCATATGAGTCACTTAAGGTAATACAAGCTAAGAGTTTTCGAATCCATCAAGTTTTAGTGTTTGATTTTGCAAGGGTCATCTTTGAATGAGTATAACTCGATGTTAATGTAGTATTTTGGCTTATTTAGACCCACCAAATTATAGATAATCGAATTAGCTTTCCAACGATACCAATTTCACCTTAATCCAATACCCGAGCGAAAAGTTATGCCCATTTTCGTGAAAGACAGTAAGCATAGGCGATTGGTTAGGCGCCGCCCAACCCAAGCATAGGCGATTGGTTAGGCGCCGCCCAACCTAGCTTAGGCAATCACTTGGGCGCTGCCTAAGTCAGTTCCAGGTGCCAAAAACACTCCGTTTTGAGTTATTTTAAGGGTAATTAAATCTTTTAACACTCCTTACACGTCCCTAAACTTAACCCTATGAAATATATAGCTTCTAAACACATTACAACCCTATTAACATCTCAAAGCTCATCATCCAAGAGCACTAAAAAGAGAAAAACAACTAGGGTTGCATAATTAAGCTTGAAGATGCAATTTCAAGGAAATTCCTCAGTCAATCATCAAGAACCTCCCTTCCAAGGTATGCGTAGTGTTCATCCACGGATTCCTTTCGTCCGTGGAGTTCAAGAATCAATCTTTAAAATACAAAATCTTGGTTGATTTTGGTGATATGATCATACCCATGTTGATGCTTGTTTGTTTTGATATATAATAGTATTGTGATTGTATATCTCATGAAAGTTATGTTGTTAGTTGAAAAACATGATCATTAGATGGATTGATAGAATGCAAGTATGAAATCCACCTATGCCTTAAAGAATTCATGCAAGGTGTTCGATAAAATGCCTAGTATGTTAGAACTTCATATTTACATGATTTCATGATATCTAAATAACAAGTTCATGTTAGTCATACACTCCAATATGAATTTCCATGCAAATTATGTGTTGTTATTGTTATGGTATAAAGCATGTATGATAATGGAGATATAAATTATGTACACAAAATATATCCATGCTTTCCCTACCATGTTTGAGATGTTGAATAAATACATGAAGTATAATATCCCCAAATCATTACAATATGAACTAAACGTTACATGTTGCCGTTCCTTTACATTTGAATAGTTTCCATACGATTGCTATGAATAGTATATGTTGTCGGAATGCCCATGATATTAGAATATGAGATTTATGACTTGATTATAAGCATTCCTATTCATGATAGATATTATGATGACCATGTACTTCATGAAATCCCCCACTCATGTATTATGGATTTTTATTGATGGTCATGTACTCAAGAAATTCAAGTTGTATCAGTTTCCTTCCATCGAGTCCTGGGGGTACTTGTGCCTGAAAAATATAGCTGTGTGCCTAGAGCCATGTCATGTTTTCACGATACTCTCAGTCAAGCCATGATCTATAGAATTCAGTCAGTCATGTGACTCAGGAAAACTCAGAAATCTCAGTAATCTCAGTAGTCTAGTAATCTCAGTAATCTCAATGCTCGGTAACTTCAGCAGCCTCAGTATTCACAGTCAATCTCAGTAACTTCAGTACTCTCAACCAGTCCTCAGAACTCAGTACATTCTATCAGTCATCGGAATCCAGTAAACTTAGTTTAGCTCCGCTAAACAATACCACTAGTATCAGTCCAGTTAATCAGTATCAGTTCAGATAATCAGTTCAGTTCAGTTCAGTTATTTAGTTCAGCTTAGTTATTCAGTTCAGTGTCCTTCAGATGGGAGTAGAAGTTAGCACCGAGTGAACCCAAGGATGGGAACTCACCTGCCAGTTCAGGGTGTGATTCTTAGTAGTCATCCTTGTGTTCAAGAACTACATAGCCAGCGTAGGTTAAGACATCTTAACCCGTTAGATTAGGGTTGATGAGGTGGCTTAACCCATTAGTTTAGGGTTCCCACCATTCTCATTTAAGTACCTGCCAGTATAGGGTTCTCACAGCTGTCCTTATCAGTGGCGCGGTATTGACACCCCTCCAGTCGAGGCAGAGATTGGACCCCAGCTTATCTATTATAGCATATTTGGGGCATGTCGGTTAGATAACTACTTCCCACAGTTTCAGTTACAGATTTCAGGACTGTCAGCTATAGCTACCCAGTCTCAGTAAAGGACTCAGATAGTTCTTCAGATTTCAGTAGATCAGGGCTGTCAGATACAGTCAACTCAGAAATAGAATGGAACTCAGATAGTTTCCTTCAGATTTATGGACTGTGAGATATAGTCACTTATGATATCAATCACAATAGTTATCAGAACTCATGCTATCAGTACTCAGCTTCAGGACTGTCAGATATAGTCAATTAGACCAGTTCTTCATAATTCAAACTGTCAGAAACAATCATTAATTTATCAGTAATGAAATATCAGTCTCTTAGTATATCAGTAATACAGTATTAGATCCATCACTTATTAGTGATTTATATATCAATATCAGTAAACTTAGTCTTTCAGAATCTCATTATCAGTACACTTATGTTCTCAGTATTCAGACTCAGTATTTTGTATCTCCACGAGTTCAGTTATAGTTACATATGGTTGTATGTACTCTCACGTTCATATCAATTAGTATTGTCCATGCATATAACCCTTTGCATTTAGCCTACTTTACTCATATACTCAGTACATTCCGATGTACTGACGCATTTGCGCTATGGTGCTTTCTCTTATGTTACACCATAGTTTCAGAGGCATGAGCTCCAAATCAGCAGTAGATTCCAGGATCAGCAGTCAAAGTTAGACGTGAGTCCTCACCCTTCGAGGACATGATGATTTCATTTCTATTTCAGTTTTCACTTTATTTCAGTAGTTGGGGTTAGTTGGGGACATGTCCCATTAACTCCTTATTCAGTTCAATTAGAGGTTTTGGACTAGATGTCAGATTAGATGTTCAGACTTCAATATTTATGTTCTTTTTTGGTATTGATATACCATATTTTTCAAATATGTATTGGTATTGAACCTTATGGCCTTACAGTTCATGTTTCCGCATATTTTATGAGATATTATACAGTTTATAGGTACAAATATCAGTCATGGGTTAGTTTGTGGTGCTTCGGGGTCATGAGCATCGTGTAGCGTTTCAGTTCAGAAAATCGAGGCGTTATAGAAAATATGTTGAGCCTTTACAAAAAATGTCAAAAAACTAGACAAAGCCAAGGATGAATCATGACCCGTTGGGGAATATTGACATGAATTTTTTACCACGAATCGAAGAAGAGAATTCTCTTTTGTCGAGTTAGGCATGGAACAATCACTCAGAGATGAAACTTATTTGGTGGCTTTCCTTGCATGTTGGCTTTGTAAATTTTTGCTCCCCAACAAGAAGGATGGTTATATTCGTGCTAGCGTCTTCAAAGTCGTAAGCTTGATGGCTTATGGAGAAAAATTTTCTTTGGCGGTCCCAGTTCTTGCAAATATCTATCGCAGCCTTAGGCAGATCTCTACTTCTTCAAACTTGGGGTCCTGCCATGCACTCTTTCCCATCCATTATATTTATGGATAGATAAATGAGTATTTTGAAACTTATTACCATGTAAACCACCTGCAATGAGGGGTGCAAAATGGATAATTTTAGGAGAAAAGATGGAAAAATAATTTGACCTTGTTGATGCTTGCAAGTTATTTCAATAAGTCAATGTAAGGAATCTTCCCCATTTAGCCTTGATACAGGGAAAAGAGCCCAATTCTTGGAGTGACTTCTTCATAGGCCTTCATTCAAGTTTTGTCACTTTGAGGCATGATAATGATCTGATCATTGAGCCTTTTAGCCCTCATCGATTTAGTCACCAATTTGATTTTTTCAAGACGTTCCCGACATTCTGACAAAGCATTATTTTGATGGTTCGCTGCTAGCTATGGTTCAGCTTTGGGATTTTTGTGTTCGTCTCAGAAGTTCATCAAAGTTTAACATACTAATGCATCTGTTGGATAATGGACCTTTTATGACTCGTGAGTACTCGGATTGGTGGCCAGCTCATTGGGAGACTGTGTTGAGATGAAATACCCGCATTATTTTTAAAGGTCTGAAGAAGACTGATGCCCCCTCATCAACCAAAGGAAATCAACTTCAACTGGATGGTCAAGGAGCTTTCTCACTCTTCAAAGTCCAAGGCGGTAACGAGTAATTCTTCTCAATCTATCCAAGTCATTCCAAAATCTAAAAATTTGAAGGGTAAGGATACACATATAGATAAAAGAGTAAAAGTCCCCTCATCGATCCCCAAGGCTGTAGCCATCTCCACGTCCGAAGTAATCGACGTTGTCCACAAAAGAAAGAGATCTTTCGGCCCGTCTAACAAAGACATTGAAAAGTCACTAGTCATTATGCCATTTTGCATTGATGCATCCAAACCACCTATTTTACTCATTGGAGTTGTTATTGATAGTGCCTCCTCTAGTTCAAATAAAAGCAATGCTAGCCAAGAACCACACTGGAAGCGTTTGAAGAAAAAACAAAAGGACTTAAGCGATCAACATATGAACAAGGGAAAAACCTTGAATTTCTATATCATTGGAATGAAGGAGCTCATCTCCTTATATAGTTACAAGAAAAACTATACATGGAAAATGCTATACATAGTAAGAACTATATATGGTAAATTAATTATAGAATATTCTAGACTACCTAACTTATGAAAGATAATTATGCTAAATATGGTAGGTAAATATTGTAATTGATGGTGATTAACACCCCCGTCAAACTGATGGTGGTCCACTAGAAGTTTGCAAATAAGGAACTTATGTCTTTTATTTGTTTGGGACTTGGTGAAAAAATCCGACAGTTGATCTCTATAATAAACATGAGGAAGAGAAATAAGACCGTTATTAATTTTTTTCCAAACAAAGTGCTAGTCAATCTCGATATGCTTGGTTCATTCATGGAAAATAGGATTGGTGGCAATCTTTACAGCACTTTCATTATCACAGTAAATGGGAGTGGGAGAGGATGATTGAATACCAAAATCAGCTAACAAATGACCCAACCAAACCAAACCACTTCACTACAAGTAGTTGACATAACAGGATATTCTGCTTTAGTGGATGATTTGGACACGGTTGCTTGCTTTTTTGACTTCCAAGATAGCAAGGAGTTACCAAGAAACACACAATACCCAATGGTCAAATGACAAGTATCAAGGCACCCACTATAATCAGCATCTGAAGGCATGTAAGAGAGTAGGTGAGTCATGACTATAATGCAGGCCCATAGTTGCGATTGATCGAAGATAACGGTGAAGAAGATGAACAGCCATAAGATGAAGCCTTAGAGGGTCAGACACAAACTAACTAAGAATATGAACTACAATAGCAATGTCAAGTCTAGTGATAATTAAGTAGACCAAGCTCCCAACAAGGCGTCAGCAAAGAGTCGGGTCTATGAGATGCTCCCCAGGAATCTTAGAATAATGAGTGTTCAGCTCCATGGGTGTATCAACAATGGTTTCATCAGTCAGGTGAGCCATGTCCAAATTTCTTTGGTATACTTTCGTTGGCAGAGAAAATAGCCACCAACATTATAAGATATTTTGAGACCAAGGAAATCAGATGCATGCCCCAAGTCCTTCATTTGAAATGAAGATTGTAACATACCTTTAACTTGTAAAATACCTTCTGCATCATCCCTAGAAATCAAGAGATCATCGATATTTATTAGCACAAAAACCATCCCTTGAGGTGAGAAAGAGATAAACAGAGAATAGTCATTATGACTCTGTCGATAGCCACCTTGCAAAAGAGCAGACTTCAACTTGGAGAACCAAGCATGCTAAGCTTACTTCAAGCTATAAATAGCCTTCTTCAATTTACATACCATGGATGGGGAAGTGGAGAAGCCAAAAGGAGGCTTTATATATACAGTCTCGGATAACTCATCATTAAGAAAGGCATTAGTGACATCCATCTGTGAGATGTCTCATTATCGAACTACTGTAATAGCAAGTAATATACGAACAATAGTCATTCTAGCCACGGGACCAAAAGTTTTCTCATGATCGATCACATACTCTTGCTTGAAGCCTTGCGCCACCAAGCATGCTTTATATCGATCCAATGTGCCATCAGACTTTTGCTTTAGAGTATAGACCCATTTACATCCAACCATAGTGTGATCTGATGGTACCAAAACTAGATCCCATGTATGATTTTGGGATAGTGCATTAAGTTCAGTTTGCATAGAAAGGGTCCATTCTTTACTGTCAGCCGCTAGTTTATAAGATCTAGGAATAGAGATATGATCAACTGAAGATAAAAAAGATACGCGGGAAGGGGGTTTACTAACTCGACCAGATCTGGTAGTGACTACACTATATAGTGGTTTGCAAAAGGAAAGAATATAAGATGGAGAGGGGATACCTGGATTCGAAGACGGTGAAGGAGGAGGAGCAGCCAGGGGAACTCTCATATTTGGTTTTTGCTCATCAACAAAGTAGGATGATAAGGGAGTCAAGAGAAAAGTGGCATTTGTTAATTCTACAGTTGAGCAAAAAGAGAATGAGTCCTCAAAGAATAGAACATTGTGTGAGATCCTTACTGGTTTAGCATCCAAGTCATAACAACGATAACCTTTTTGAGTGCTTGAATATCCCCAAAAAATATATTTGGCAGACTTGGCATCAATTTTAGAGTACTCAGATCTCAAAAGAAGCACATAACACGTACATCTAAAAACACAAAAAGTGTCATACAAAGGTTTAGTATCAAAAAACTTCTGTAAAGGGGACTAATTTTGGAGAACCTTAATGGGCATCCGATTAATGAGATACACAGCCGTGAGGACACTTCAGCCCAAAATAATTATGGAAAATTAGTATGAAGTTGAAGAGCATGGGTTATTTTAATAATAGGGCAATGTTTCCGCTCAGCAATACCATTCTGATGAGATTGGTGAGGACAAGTTTTCTAATGAATAACACCTTCAGTAGCCAAGAAATGCTCAAAATCTTTAGAGATGTATTCATTGTCTGAGTCTGTGCGAAAGATCCTTATATTTTTTCTCAAACTGAGTACCAACCATGGCATAAAAATACTTAAAGACCCTGAATACCTCTGATTTGTGTTTAAGAAAGTAAATCTATATAAATTGGGATACATCATTTACAAATATAACATAATAAAAATTTCCAAAGAGTGACTTAGAGCTCGCAGGACCCCAAACATAAGAGTGAACAAGTTCAAAAGGAGAAGTAGTATGATAAATACTTTTATTAAATGGCAACAAATGTGATTTTGCAAGAGCATAAGATTCACAATCAATAATGACATTATTCTTGAAATATATCTTAGACACTAAATCACCAGAAGAAAACAAGGACTTGAGACTCTGAGTATGAAGATGTCCCAAGCGCCTATGCCATAGTTTCCAAAGAGCATTGGAGGAGTTGACCTCCTGAGAAGATAGAGTAGAAAACACTTATGAGAGTTAGAGGATGAGCCCAAATCTAAGATGAAGATTTCCCCTTGTCTATGGCCTCGACCAATCACCTTCCCGATTCTCAGATCCTGAATAAGATAACCATTAGGTGAGAAAGAAACTAAGAAATATTTGTCAACAAGCTGATTAACAAAAATCAAATTAGCAGATAATTTAGGGACATAAAAAACATCAGATAAGACTAGAGGAGGAGAATCCGAGAAGAAACTTTAAAGTGCCACTTCTCTGAATATCGAGATTCATTTTATTAGCAACAGTGATAGTTCACGGGACCAAAGAAGGGTTTGAGGAAGCAAAGGCTGTCAAGTCACCAGTCATATAATGAGTTGGACCCGATATAATCCAAGGAGTAGTCGACTTAGGCTTACCAAAATCTGCAGTATGAAGTCCTTGGATAAGCTGTTGGACGAGGTCGGCAGGTAAATAAGAAGAGGAACCATCAGGAGAATTCGCAATAGTTGTAAAGGCTGTAGAAGTGGTTGAATGGCTAGAACGTGGTATATGAATTCAATAATTTTCTATCAGATGACCATCTTTCTTGTAATATTGACAAAATAACTTAGAGGTAAAACCTCTTTGGTTGGGGCAATAAGAAGCATAATGACCCTTCTCATGATAGATAAAGCACTCAACAATAGATAAGTCATGATATTTACCCTTGTAAGCAACAAAGGAATTAGGAGGGGAACTCAGAGAAGAGAGAAAGGCCAGAGAAGTCTCTTTGGTAAGAAGATTAGTAGGAATACTATCAAGAGAAGAGGTTGAGTTATGATTGATAATAGAGGACCGAATATGTTCAAACTTTGGCCGTAACTTCATAAATAACGTACAACAACAAGATTTTTGTCATAGTCGAATGTTCTAATTTTTGTCATTGTCATATCCATCTCATTCCAAATCAGGATTATGGAACAACAAAATTCTTGAATGTTAGCGATCTCCTGAAAAAGAGATGTAAGAAAATGTTCTAATTGATAAATTCGTGCATCATTACTACGCTGATAGATCCGTTGGGGGTAGTTCCACATCGTACGAGCATAGGTCATAGGACTAAGATTCAAAGCAATTATGTTGTCAACGAATTCCATAATCCATGTGTGTACTTTGCATCAGAAACACACCACTTGGAGATGACTTCGGCATTCTCAGTCATGGTTTTTGTTTTGGGAAAAGTAACATGAACCCAAAGCTCTTTTCCCTCAAGAAAATTTCAAAAATATGAAGCCTAGAAAAATAATTACTTCTATCAAGTTTCATTACTAGACGTTGATGATGAGAATCCAGTGGAATGAACTGGGAAAAAATACGAATAGAAGGAAAGGAGAAAACAAAAGGAGAGATGACTCAAAAAAAAAAAGGTAAAGTACTGATACCATATGAATAAGGGGAAAACCTTGAATTTCTATATCATTGGAAGGAAGGAGCTCATCTCCTTATATGATTACAAGGAAAACTATACATGGAAAATGCTATACATGGTAAGAACTATATATGGTAAATATAGTTATAGAATATTCTAGACTAATTATATATAATCCACTTCCTAATATATGAAAGATAATTAGGCTAAATATGGTAGGTAAATATGTAATTGATGGTGATTAACACAACATTGTGAGTTTGCTGATTTGGATTCCATAAGTATTGACACCGCTATCTTTGAAGATGGTGTCATTGGTTCAACAATGCCCTTGGCTGATTTGGCACATCAAGTAATAATTATTTCTTTAATATCCCAATTTGCCTCTTTACTCGATATTAGCTTCTCTTTTTTTAGTTGGGTCTTATGGACATTTCCAGTAACATATTTGGTGATAATGTATTTAGTGAGGATTGTGTCACAAGCTCAAATCCTTCAAGTGTGCTGAAGAGTCCCAATCTTTCTCTTGATAACACCATGACTCAAGCTACAACTAAGAATTTATCGACAAAGTTGTCAGAAAATATTGAATCTTTTCAAAATGTTCCAACTACTGATACGGTGGCTGAAGCAAATGATAATAGACCTTCAAATGTCCCCAAGGATTTGGTCCATCCATTACAGCTGATTGCCCTAAATTTTGAACCACAAAAGGTTATTTTGACTTTCAAATTGTCCTACGTTTTTGGATTGTAGCGTACCTTGTGTGAATATATTACATAATTCTATGTCGAATCCTCATAAAACCTCAAAGATTTGGAGAAAGATGTTGCTCTAATTCCTAAAGATCTTTAGGAGGTCAACATCGTCGACCTCTCTTCTTTGGAGGTTCTACTTGCAGACTTTTATAAGAAGCATGGAGATTATGATGTTGCAGAATTGTCTAGTTCCCGAAAGATAACTAGAGATGCTCATCAGGAGGTGCTTTCTGTTGTGAAACAACGTCTTCATGCTACAAATAAAGACAAAGTCAAGATGGATAAGCATTTGAGAGAGCTTCAAAAAGTCCTTGATAGAGATGAAAAGGAGTTAGAAACTTGCACATCGAAGAAGAAGAAGAAGAAGACCATTTCTCTTATTAAAGAGCATCGAAGGAAATTGTCCAAAAACCAAGAGAGTGCCAACAGTATTGAAGACAAGATTCGTGCCTTTGGGAAAATCATCCCACTATCAGAAATGGAAACAAAAAAAACCTTCTAAACTAAAGGAAATCGCTAAGACAAGTCGCCTTCAGATCCTTGGCCATAAGCTTTTCCCTTAATATTTTTTTTTTTGCTTAAGAATGTTCTCTTTCCCCTTTTAGTTTTATTTTGGCTTTTATCATGATGTATTGGCAATCTTTCTTGGAGCAATAAAAGTGATATTTTTCTTTTAATGCCTCTCATTCTATGTAGTTTGTTTTAAAATTTTACTCGCCAACAAGTACTTTTATTTGCCTTCCCTGACGTATACACTTTGATATTTATGACATGAGATAAATAATTTAAAATTATGAGTAAGTTGTGTTGTTGGAATGGGAATTCTCAAAACTATAATGTGCATGAAAGTCATGACCAAAAGATTTTTACACTTGTGCAAGTCCTTTATAAAAGACTTCGCTTGAACTTCGTGTCGCCCAATTTTTTAGCTTTGAGTAGCTATAGTAAAAAAAATAATTCATAACTCAAACTAGGAGTGTCGAAATCACGAAATTCTTATTCCATTGGCAAGATGACTCATGTAACTATAATGTATGTAAAAATTCATGGCCAGAAGTTCCCTGAATTTGTCGAGGTACCCTTTCAAAATTAGTCTTTCAGTTCTGCTTTGTCACTTTTTGTTTGTTTTCTGCAGCCTCACAAAAATTTTCATATCTTAACTTAGGAACATCAAAATTAGGAACTATTTTTTGCGTTGGAAACTAGACTCGTAGAGCTATGTTTCCTATAGTAATCATAATCGGATTGCACTCGAATCATCCCAGATATTGCTCCAAAACTGATCTTCTAATTTTGGTTCACTAGTTTTATCAGCTTTGCGTACCATTATGATAAATTTTGTATCGCGATGTAAGATTATCGAAATCAGGAGTCTTTTCTTATGTTGAAAACTAGACTTACTGAGGTACATGTCACGTGGGAATCACAAAAAGTTTGCACCCAAATCGTCCCATATATTGTCCTAAAACCAATCATCTAATCTTGGTTCGCTAGTTTTATCAGCTTTGCGCAGCATCAAGATAAATTTTGTATCTCGATGTAGGAGTATCAGAATTAGATGTCATTTTTTTTGTTTGAAAATAGATTCATAGATATACAACATACATAAAAATCATATTTAACACCTTTATGCATTTATACAGATACATCATCAAAGTTAACTTAGTTTAGAATCTGATGGCCTATTTTGAAACTTTAAGTGGTTATGATAGAGAATTCATAACTTGACATAGAAGACTTTGAATCATGAGCCATATTTTTGTTGAGGAGAAGTCTCTGAGATTTACCACATATGTAAAAATTATGGTGAACATCTATAAGAATTTATACAGATATATTGTCGAAATTTGCTTTGCCTTGCTGGTTTTTTCACCTTGTACGTCCGCAGTAAACTTAGCGAAGGAACGCCTATCCTTATGTGTTATCTATGTCAATTCAAAGTATCATTCTAGTGCTCAAATAATGCCACACGTTTTTCTTTTTTCTTTTTAATTTTTAACTCATATGACTGAACCTAGAGTAAAAATACTCTGAGTTGTGTACGTACCTCAGGAGGATCAAGTCATAACATAGTTCAAGATGATTATTTTTTAAAATTTATTTTCTTATTTTTTTCTTTTTTCTTTCTTTTTTTTAGAGAATCGTTCACAGTTTAGACTCATGCGGGACAGAAGTGACATGTAGTTTAAGCTCGTGCCTTAAGAAGCGTAGGCAACCTTCATGGAAAGTACTGCTTCAGGAACTAGCCATTGATGGGAACAACTCTTACACCATCTTGATCGGCAATCTCATAAGTGCCACTTGAATAAGCTTTCTTCACTACATATGGCCCATCCCATTTTAATATAAATTTGCCACCGATACGTTTGTTGAGGACTATGGGTCTTCGAAATGCTAAGACCAAGTCACCTACTTGAAATGATCGTGGTCGCACCATCTTATTGAAATATCTAGCAATTCGAGCTTGATAACACTCTAACCTTTGTTGCACTTCTAATCTCTTCTCGTCCAGTGCCTCCAACTCTACTAGATAAAGTTGAGTATTATGTTCAATTGTAACACTTTCTTGAATTGCAATTCATAATGATGGAATTTGTTGGTCTAATGGAAGTATTGCATTTATGCCATACACCAATGAATATGGATTCACTTGGGTTACAGTTCTGAAGGTTGTATGATATGCCCATAAAGTTTCACCATTCCTCTTATGCCAGTCCCTTTTATTTTTTGCAATAATTTTTTTCAATAGGCTACCAAGTGTCTTGTTAAAAGATCCGGCAAGACCATTGGCAGGTGCATTATACATTAACGAACTGTGTTGCTTAAAATTAAACTTCTCTCACTAAGTCTTCATGAGTTTATTGTTGAAGGGTGTTCCATTATCTGTAACTATGCATCTTGGTATGCCATACCTGTAAATTATGTTTGACTTGATAAAATCAACAATATTTTCCTTTTTCACTTCTTTTAATGGAACATCTTTAGCCTATTTTGAGAAATAGTCAGTAGTAGCTAAGATGTACATTTTCCCTTTTGACGACTTTGGAAGAGGTCCAACAACATCAAGTTCCCAGGAATCGAAAAACCATGAGGATACTGTTGGATGGAGAGGCTTTAGAGACTTATGGATGTAATTAGCATCGAATTTACATGCTTGACACATTTTGTCATGCTCTAGACAATCCACCATCATTGTCGGCCAATAGTAGCCCATCCTTTCGATGCGAAAATAAAGTTTAGGCCCTAATTGGTGTGCTCCACACATGCCAGAATGTGCTTCCTCCATTGTCTATTTAGATTCTTCTTTGTTAGGACATCACAATAATAATACCTCATAAGAATGACGAAATAATATTTCCTCATGAAAGATGAATCATGGTGCCCTTCTCTTAATGTCTGCTCTTTTTCGTGGATCCTTAGGTAGCCTTCCATGCTTGATATACTTAATTAATGGTTTTCTCCAATCTTCTTCTTCCATCACTCGAATAGATTTATGGTGGCTTTCATCTATTTGAAGATCGAGATAACCAAGAATAACCCATCGATGACATACCTGCACCTTTGTTGACTTATTCTCTCTGAGTGCCAGCGTTGTGGCTAAGTTATCCAGAATATCCGCCATATAATTTTCTTCTCTTGGGATGTGGTTTAGGAACACCTGATCAAACCTTTCAAGAAAAGAATGGCATATTGGTAATATGGCAAAAGATCTTCCTTCTTCACCTCGTAACTCCCCAAAAGTTAGTTTATGATTAACTTAG
This sequence comes from Capsicum annuum, assembly GCF_002878395.1. Lineage (NCBI taxonomy): Eukaryota > Viridiplantae > Streptophyta > Magnoliopsida > Solanales > Solanaceae > Capsicum > Capsicum annuum. The sequence continues at coordinate 147,158,566 of NC_061111.1, forward strand.
AATCACCATAGATATCCAATTATGGAATATTCATATATGATGCCATTTCAAGGCCAACAATTAAAGCTTGGTACTCTACAGCATTATTGGAACATGTTTCGCGCAAAACAAATGAGAATGGAAAGATTAATCTTTTTGGTGATATCAGCACAACACCTGCTCCTGCACTATCTCGACGTGCAGATCCATCAAAGAGCATTGTCAAGGATGATATTTTTATAGTAAAAAGTACATTTTCATCAGAAAAATCATCTGAAACCTCCCATTACTCTGATAAAGAATGATCGGCGAGTAAATTAGCAAGTGTTTGCCCCTTTACAACCTTTTGAGGTATGTATATGATCTCATAATAGTTAAACAATACAGACCATCTTGCTAGATACCATGAGAGAACTGGTTGTGTCATTACAAACTTCACTAGATCACCTGAGAAATTAGCTTGATGGTGTATGCTTCAAAATAATGCCTTAATTTCTTTATCGCATAAAGCATCCAAGCACATCTTCTCAATGAGCGTATAATTTAAATCAGCTCCTATCAAGGTTTGACTTAGATAGTACAACCTTGTTGTTTCTTATCTTCATTCTCCTAAGCAAGAATTTCTCCAAGTGATCGCTCTTGTGATGCAATGTAGAGTATCAACAGCCTTCCAAGAGTTGGTGCCCCTAATACAGGTGGATACAAAAAGTATCTTTTGATGCTTTCAAAAGCATTTTGACATGATTGGTCCCAATGGAAAGGTGCATCTTTTTTCATTAGATAGTTGAAGGGTTGACATCTTCCAGCCAAGTTAGAGATGAACCTCCGAATGAATGCCAAATTTCCTTGTAGACTGTGAAGGTCTCTCAAGTTTTTTGGCTTAGGCATTTTTTGAATGGCACCAATCTTTGTGGGATCAACTTCAATTCGACGATGATGGATACCAAGAAACTTTCCCAAAGTAACCCTAAATGCACATTTGAGTGGGTTTATTTTCAAGTCAAATTTTCTTAACCTCTCAAAAATAATGCGAAGGTTTTCAAAATGGTTGTCCCTGCACTTTGTCTTTACCACCAAGTCATCACATAACATTCCACCCTCTTATGTAACATGTCATAAAAAATGTTTTGCATTGCACGTTGGTAGGTTCCACCCGTATTCTTTAACCAAAAGGCATAACCTTGTAACAATATATCCCTTCTGGAGTTTGAAATATAGTGCATTCTTCATCCTTTAGAGACATTCGGATTTGATTATATCTGGAAGAACCATCTATAAATGTCATAGCTTTATGTCCAGTCGTCGTATCAACCATGAGCTCTATGATTGGTATTGGGAAATTATCTTTTGGACATGCCTTATTTAAGTCTTAAAAATCAACGCAAACACGTATCTGACCACTCTTATTCTTAATAGGTAAAATGTTTGAGATCCATGATGGGTACTTCACTTCTCGAATAAATCCAAATTCGATAATGTTATTGACCTCTACTTCAATTTGTGTTACCAACTCAGGACGAAACATTTGTTGTTACTGCTTTATAGGACATGCCCCCTTTTTGATTCCTAAATGATGAATAGCTACCCTAGGAATAAGGCCTGACATTTCTTGGTATGACCAGGCAAAGACATCTTTGTACTCAGCTAATAACTTAAAATAGTCCCTTTCTTTTTGCTGTGTAAAAAGCACACTAATGAATATTGGGCATGGATCTTCCAGAGTACTGGATTAAGTTCTTTGAGTTCATCTACGGTTAATTTTATGCCGTCCTCCAGTTAGGGTGGAGCCTCTTGAACATCATCATCCACACCATCAAAGTATGGACCTTCTTCCACTGTTATGTGATAGGATGCTTGTACAAAGTTTGAATCTTCCAATTGACTTCCTTCGGCTGTCGTGATAGATTCTTCTTGCTCCCTCTTTGTCTATCTAAAAAATGGGTTAGTGAGCATAATGGTGCTTCTTTTCACTTTTAGCGAACCATCTGTGGTGATTGACAACACAGCCTTTCTCTTCACACATGACAGGAAGATACTATGAACGTCTTTGTCATTGATTCCTTAAAGAAAACCTTGCTTTTCATTCTCCAACAGCCTTTTTTGTGCTAATGACTTTTTTTATAGCTCCCTAATGATGAAAGACATAAGTTTTTGAGGTTTCAGCCTCTCCTTCAATTTGTTTAAAGGCTCTACTTTTGTCTTCACAATCCAATCTTTCAAATACAAAAATGCGAGGTGTCAATCTTCCTATGCGTTCAAACACAGAAGTTCTTGTGGCATTTTTTATCCTTAGATTCATCATCTTTTTCTACTGAGGCATAATGTGATGAAGTTGTTTCCTTGCCCTTCTTAGTAGAAATTCAAAGAGGTTTCGACAATTTGAATCCCAAGCAAAACTTAGGAGTGGCAACATAATGCCTTTGCTTTCAAAACTTCATTTGCGCCTCTGTAAGACCATGTATCTTCTCACCAATGACATCATCTTTGAGCTCACCTAGCCTTTTCGGATTGGAGAAGTCGTAACCCAATTTTTTGAGCAGCGCAAAGGCTTTCTTATCAAAGTGACCTTTTATCTTATGAGCCAAAGTATTTCCTTCTGCAAGATCAGGCGTGACAGATGGGACCTATATAACTGGGACAGTCATAATCTCCTTCAAATCTTGGAATGCCTTTTGGCTCATTTCTCTCCTTGGAGGGTGGCTTTGTTGATTACATACTTCTAGCAAGGGTTGTCCATCTTTTTAATGCTCGGGAGGGATGTAGCAAAAAATTAGATGCTAGTCATCTATGTTTGTTTGCATGTCTCTTTCAGATGATGAAAACTTAGTGGAGAATTTTTCAATCCTCTCCTTAGACATCTTGATAGTAGCCCGCTGAACCTCTACTTCTTTTACAATAACATTAGTTGGGTTGTCTAGTGTTTGTTTCTCCATACCCAATTCAAAAGAATCCAAGTAGAATTTTGCATCTGCAAAGTACGACTCTGTCTCAGTGAAAGGATTGATATTCACATCAATTTTAACTACTTCACTATCCTTTACATACTTAATGCATTGATGCAAAGTAGATGACACCACTTTATTTTCATGCATCCAGTGACATCTGGGAAATAGGTTGTATGATGTTTTGGTATCTAAAACATAAATCAAAATGTTTGATTTCATGTCACCAATGGATAATCCTATACGAATCTTTCTCATAGCTCGTTCTCCTCCTTGATTGAAGCCTTGAATCTTTATGTGGCTTTTGGAAAATTCATCAGTGGAAATTCTAAGCCTTTTGAGCACCATCTTTGGCATGATATTAACTGTCAAACCATCATCGATCAATATGCAATTGAGGTATTATTCTTGAATAGCCCCTACCACAAACAAAGGTCTGTTATGTAGTTTAGACTCTAATAATAAATCATCATCCATGAACGAATTTACAACACAACATGATACGACTTCTTTATTAGTGTGAAATTCTCGTGTTATTGTTAGACAATGCCCTTCTTTGCTTTCCTTTATTTCCTCTGTGCTGGAAATTACATGTATGGCACCAATTTGACTATCTTCAAGAAACTTTTCTGGAAAGAACTCATGCAATATAATAGGCCTTCGGACCTTCCGTGACAATGAACCATCAATCTTCTTGCTAGTATCAAACTTAAAACTTTTTTGTGGTAGTAGATTCTCCACGTTACTCTTCATCACTCTTGGATTAGGAAGTCAAATTCTTAGAACCGTCTAATGTCTTCTTTTCTTATGAGAAACCAAGGCCAACCATCTTGATCATTACTTTTGTCTTTGTTGTCAGTTCCCAATGAGCCTTTAATAGTTTTCTTTGGAAAATCCACTTCAACTGTCTCACAGCTCCCAAATTGCAAGAAAATTAAGCTTTGCATGGTTTGCAACATTGAGCACTCCTTCTCGAGAATGATACTGGCGTCATCCATGTCGATGATGATTTTTCATCCATGTCGATGATGATTTTTCCTTTACTTACTAGCTTCATGATTTTCTCCTTCAAGATAAAGAATTTTCCTATTAGGTGCCAATGATGCGATGATACTTGCAGTACTTAGGATCATTGATCTTTTTTATTTCCTCTGGACTTTTTGATTTAGGAAGATCAATGATTTTCTTAACTAGCAATTCATCTAGTATCATAGGTACATCTGAATCTGCAAATGGATAAACCTTAGCTTTTAATTCTTTCAAGGTTGGACAATGTTTATCCTCTCTTGGATATTGCCTCGAGGTTTCATCTTTCTTCACCTTTTGCTTGGTTGTGACATTCACAGAAGTTGCTTTCACTGCCCTAGACTCTTTAGTCTTTGAGGTCATACCTTTCTTGAACTCTTTTTTTTTCTTTCATCGGGTCAATAAAAGGGGATGCCTTCCCATGACTTCTGATGCTTAACTCCATGTCGTGTGCTTGTGTAGCAAGCTATTCAAATGTTTATGGTTTGATTCCTTGTAGTATGTATAAAAGGCCCTAATGCATTCCTTGAATGCACATTTCTACTGCAGATATTTCAAAAAGGCAGTCTTTACAGTCCAAACTCAATGATCTCTATCTATGGATGTAATCTATTACATGCTCATCCTTTTCTTTCTTAGTGGTTGTTAACTCTATCAAGCTCATAGTTTGTCGGGTGCTATAAAATCGATTGAGAAATTCCTTCTCGAGTTGATCTAAACTATCAATTGACTCATGCTCTAAGTCAATATACCCATCAAATGTGTTCCCCTTCAATGAATGAACAAATTATTTTATCAAGAGATCGTCATGTGTTTCAGCGTTGCTACATGTTTTGACAAAATAGGCAATGTGTTGCCCCGGGTTTCCCTTGCCATCAAATTATTTCAAATTTAGTGGTTAATAGCTCATTGGCATGGGTAGACAATTAATTCGTTTTATGTAAGGCTTGGAGTAATACAACAAACTCTGTGGTGCTCCACCATATTAAGCCCTGATAGTGTTTGTTATCATGTCTTGCAACTGTTGGACAGATAAAGATGCAACCGAAATAGATTGTTTCTCCTTTTGAAATTTAGACTTAGCAGGTAATTCCTCAACATCCTTGTTCTATGGAGTGAAACCAGGTGGATAAGTAGGGATGTGACTCGACTCTCTTGGTTCATAGCCTCTAATTTGTTCATAAGTTGAGCGATATGAAGATTCTTATCATCAACCGACTTCTTTAGGGCTTCAATGGTTTGCTCCATCATAGTGAACTTCTTGTCCATGTCAGTTGAGTCAACCATTAAAACATTAACCTTTGCTGAAATTGGAGAATCCATTGAATCTTTAGGTTCACCAAAGTTAGACCCGATTAGAGAAAGTTCGCCAAAGAACATGAATGCAAGATTTCCCCTAGCATTCGTCACATGAGAGTTGTTGTTTTTTTACCACCTCCAAAGAAGTGAAGTATTCAGATTCATCCAAGCCACTAGCCTTGAACTTTCGATGAGTAATTGGTCCAACACGACTGAGGTCGGCAGATGCGGCAGTAGAACCCTTGCATGTAACATCATTTGTTTTTACGAATTCCATTGTAATAATTGAATTTGTAGCTTTTGATTTGCAGGAGGAAGATATGAAGAGCAGAAATGGTCCCGTTTGGCATGCCAAAACTTATTCGCAACAAATTTTCAATGTGTCAAAAATTAACTGCAACCAAAGATAAATAAAAAATAATAATTTTTATTGATGAATCTCAGGAGTACAATTTTGTGACTCTCTTAATTCTTCTCTCCTAAACTTAAAAATAATTTGAGGGCCTTCAGTAGCGTATTTCTTGAATCGTTGGATGGTTTAGACTCCTAGAGATGTATTTTAATAGCCGAGAATGTCGGAAATTATTTTGTCGCTTTGGAATAATCTTCGAGAAGAACTCCGTTGATAGCTCCTTGCAAGAACTTGATAGTTAATGCCGATGTTGCCAATGCTTGCCAAATTTCTCTTTTTCCGAATTCCCCTTAGAATGTCATGTTACCCCCTATTTATAGTTGTAGGGAGTAGGCCTGGTTGCTTGTGATTGGACGAAAGATGTCACTTTGACACTTGACGACTTTTGATTGGTTCTTGAATTTGAATGAGATTTTCACATAATTTGGACATGTGGTGTCACCTTGATGATCTTTAATTTGACGGGGATGCCAAGTCACCCTGACACGTGGCATGGGTCTGGGCTCCAAAGTGTAATGGACCTTGGACTTGAATTTAATATAATGGACTAATTAATTTGTAGGGCCCAAATTAATTAATCAACCCAAATGATCATGAATTAAACTCAAATTTTGTATGAATTTAACCCGTTCGAATTTTATATGTCTACAATCTTCACCCTAGATTCTATTTTACTCCTAAATTTTTATTTCAAGTCTTGGTTTAGATATTATTATTTTTTTTTTGACATTCGTTGGGACTTTCTCTTTGGGAGCATGTGCCCAACATTTTTATACAATAAACCATTTTAATCGAAGACTAGTGTAGGTCATCTTAGAAAGCTTTTGGGACTTCATCTTCATCATTCTAAAAAGCAAGGTAAAGGGATTTCTTTTTCTGCAACAAAAAATAGGGGAGCAGGTCAGCACAACCTAGCCATGCATCTAATAACAATGAAATGTAAAAGAATATTCTTGCTCATGCATGAGTAATGAAGTCCTTTGAGGAGTAACTTCCTATTATATACACTTCTTCTTTTCATATTTTATTGACAATTAATATTTTAATTTTCACATCTAGTTTTTTTTTTTCAAAAATTATTACTTCCATTATATGCCTTATTTGTAGTACTAGGAATTAGCTAATCAACTTTCTATGTGAATCTATATACAAAAGCTTTAATTTTTTTAAAAAAGAATTTACGCTTATAAAATATTATAAATCGCAATAATTTAACCATCTGAAATACTTTTAAAAAAATCAATGGTAAAAAAATATTTTTTCGACTCGAGAATATTTCATCTAATAACTATTGAAAACAAAACCAAAATTCCTATACAATGTTAGTAGTGATAGTTCGTAAATGATAAAAGAATATTAGGAAAGTTTGTTTCAGGTTGATTGGAGGAGAAAGTTTGCCAATTCTGATGAATTGAGGAGAAGTCCTTCTGGATGCAAGCGCGGATGTACAGTGTTGGGTTGGGATTTTCAAAAAACTTCACCCGTTATCGTAGATGCCGTAAATATTTTAAAAAGTAGAAGAAGTCAATAAAATTTTATAGATGAAAACTCATACATAGATTGAAGGTTAGCTTATTGGCATGGAAGGAATTCTTAAATTGCTCATGTTTTTCGAGAACATGTGATACAAGTCAAATGACCGTCAACACTATTAAGCGTGCATTAGAGCAATTTCGAGTATGGTTGATAGCTTGGATCCAAGGAAAGCCATGACGTAAGGAATAAAAGAGAGCCCTTCTGGGTTATTTTTGAAATAGTCACTTTTGGGTTATTTTTGTAATAGGCTAAGTATTCAAAGAAAAATACGATAAAAAGATGTCTTAGAAATTTCATTTGATGGCTTTTGATAAATTATGAATGTAAACTCCATTGAGAGTGTGAGGCAAGCTTGGATTAGCTTGTGTTGATACTTTGTTTGAAAACGTGGTTTGCTTGAGAATCAATTCCCTTGAGGTCTACGTAGGAGTTAGGTGCTCGTGGTAATATTAAGGAAGGTCATTGAATTTGATACATCTTTTGATAGTCCTTTTTCTTATCATTTGTATCTATCTATCTGTCTTTCCATCCCTTTTATCTTTTACGTGTTTATCTCATTTTCCCTTATTTTTTCCTTGTTTTTGCGTGTTTTCCGCTTCTAAATTTTGGTTCGTATCGTTTGGCATCAGATCCGAGCTTCATTTTATTCCCATGAAGTCAATCTTGGGTCTCGTTGTGTTGAAAAATCAAAAAATCACAAAAAAAAAAAATTATTCCCGCTTTTGCCCTTAGGTCAATTTTTGATTTTTTGATTTTTGGTGTTTTCTTGTATTTATAGTGTAAGATTCTTGTTATCTAACACTATTAGAGTCTAAATCTCAAATTTGAGCTTAATCAGAGTTGATTTGAGTGACCTACCGTTGTTGGAGCTTGAGTTTGAAGAAATTTTGAGGTGGGTTCTCAATTTCGATTTGTGTTGTTGAGATTTTGGGCTTAAAAATGTGTTGGTTGTTCGGGAGTTTGAAGTGAGCTTGGATCTTGAATTTCATAAAATTATGATGTCATTTACTTAAGGGTCAATTTTGAATGTTCTTGGTGTACTTCATGATCTTCATATATTGTTGAAGAAGAACATTAAAAAAGGTTGTGTTTGATCCAAAAAGGAAGTGAGAGAAGAGTGTGGTATTTGTTTATTCCCAAGAATATTCCAAATCTTCCAAAGAGAGAAAGAATCAAAAGGCATCAAAAAAAAATATTCTAAAAGAAGAGACAAAGGAGAGTACAAAGGAGGGGACCACACAGAATATAAGGCTTTAAGAAATTGTTTGATCCATTGTTGAAGCATACAAAGTCTTGAATAATCTCCAAGAAGCTTTTAAGATCATACCAAGAAGGAGAAAATGTTGAGAACCCTCCACACCTCTTCCATCACACGAAAAGATCAAGAAATACCTCACTGATCAAGGTTGATGACGAGCGTGACAAGCCATCAACCAAGTGATGACTTGTCAACACTTGTCGTCAACAAGGTATCAAGCCATCAGTACAAGTCATCAACTACACTAGTTAAGGGTGATGACGAGCCCTAGTCGTGAACTCAGTGACAAGTCATCACCCAAGTCATCACTGGAAGAAACTACTCTGTGTAAGGTTGACGACAATGTTGATAAGTTGTCAACCAAGTAGCGAATTCCCCTAGTCGTCAACCCCTAGTTGTCAACTTGGGTCAATTTTTGTAAGCTTACTTTTGAATTTCTAGTTTCTTTTCTTGATTCTTAAACTTGTTTTCTTTGATTCTTAAGCACTAATTAACCACTAATAATAGATTTATTAGTTGATTAATTAGTTTTTGAGTCCTTTTCTTTCCTCGTCCTATTTCTTTCTAGCTTTTCTCTTTTAAATTCGTTATTAGTTTTTTATTCAAGTCAGTTCATAATTTTATTTATTTGAGTCCTTCAAACAAGAATCCATTCCGAATTCAAGCCACAATTGGTATCAATCATCTTCATTGGAGTACAAACAATCTATCAACGCTTTCGACACCAATTGAGTGACAAACAAAGGTGTGAACCTTGAGAGCTTGTAAGGTTGATTTCCTAACCTTAACTTATTGTTGTTTTTGTCTTTGTTTTTGTTTTAGCATTTCTTTTGTTAGGTACAATGGCACCGGCAGATGATGACCAAAGTACTTCGGGAGAGATAAGAATGGAAGCTTTGATGGAGTCTATATTGAGTATGAAATAAGATGTTAATGTTATGGATAGTAGGATGAGTGATATGGAAGGTCCTCTCTCAAAAAGGATGGACACCTTGGTAGTCTATCTAAACTCCATCACATCCACTCCTCAAAACTATCATGCTTTCTCTAGTGGTCATGCTCACAACACCTCCACTACTATAACTTCAGAAACACTTCACCAAATGCATCATCCCCTGATACAAGTACATGAACCCAATAACCAAGCCCCTACTTATCCAAACAACGTGAATCCCATTCGTCCACTATAACCCCAATTCAACCAAGTCCACCAAGAAGCTCCACAAAACCAAAAACCCCATATCCAAATACCCCAATGACTACCAAAATCCCACTTAACCAAAACCAACCACCTCAAATCCTGGCTAAACACAACTAATCAATCCAAGTTAATGTGATAGGTGAGGAACTTTATGAAGGAGATGAAGAGTTCGATGAAGTGGATCTCTTTGCGGAATTCGTACAAAATAGTAGAGAAGCTCAAGGAGGAGGACATAGAGGACGAGGAGAAAGATTTGGTATGGTTCCACATGGAAGAGGAAACTTGGAACACCATCCCCAAGTTCAAGAAGATCATCAATGGGATCAAGGAGGAAATATGGGTAGAGACACGGGTCTCATGTCATGACCCGAGACTACCCCCTAGTCGTAACACGGTGCTTGAAACCACAAGTAATCCTAAGCTAACCCATGAACTGGCATACTGTTGAGCAACCCATTTATTATGTAAAAAATAAAACTTAATTTGCTGAGCAGAAGCATAATCATGAAAAGTCTTATCAAAGGTAATACTGATACAGTTTTCATTACGATAAAATTGAAGAAAGAAACTCAAATTACATGATTGACTCTGATTGACATCTATAAAGCCTCTATTATACTAACTATAGATAGCTGGTACATGCCTCAAACTACCACTAATAAATACATATGGAAAATCAAAAATAAAGTACATGATCTACAACTGTCTAGAGTTCTCAAAATAAGAGGACTCATCACCTGCTGGCTGAAAGTTGCAAACTATTTAACCCTAGTGTAAGAGCTACATATGGTACCTACATTATGAAGGATGTATCCACAAACCCATTTATGTGGTCAATATATTGGAATGTACTGAGTATATGGAGACATGCACTAAATCATGAAAATACTTCAAACATGTTGTAAAACTGAGGATATAAGTTATTTTCTGAAATATACATTTGAAACATGACTATACATGAAAATTGTAAATCACAGAGAATTTATAAATAATGAGCTGAAAATAATTCTGTAAGCTAGGAGGTGGTAGAAATATAAATGTTGTAAGCTATTCTCTTGTGGGGCTAAATATATTGTAAAAGTTGTACTGAGGATGATGTATGTATACTGAGTCTGAAACTATATGGTAGGGACTGACTCAACTCATGGATTTTAATATACAGACATACTGAGCCTGAATGAATAAACTTACAAAACTAACATATCATGTATTAAGTAGATTTGGTTAACTAAATGACTGATGTCTGTGTGACCAAACAACTGAAATCTAAGAAAAAGGATAACTAACATTGGTATGTTGAATAGTGGATATATGAATACAGATCATGTAAAACTAAACTGTACTTAGTCTGAATAACTGGACTAAAACTGTGGGGTACTATGCATATGAGATAAGGACTAACTGAACAACATCAGATAACTAAGAATGAATGCATAAAAACTATAATATCTGAGCATTGAAGACTAAGTGTATATTTGTTATGTCACTTAGACAATGTGTAATCTGAAAGACTAAAATCTGTGTAACTGAATATCTGAAAGTCTGTACACTAAGTCAAGCAAACCTACATTGAAAATACACTAAATACTGTACTGATACTGTGGGAGGTATCATCTAACTAACATGCCCCAATCTGAGCTAATTGGGGTCCAACTTGTAACCCTAGTTAGAAGGGTGTTAGTACTGTGCCATGGGTACTAACACCAATTGAGTGGATCTACTAATCTGATGTCCCGAATGATAGGGAGTTAGTCCTAAACTGGCGGGTGACCCCTAAGAGAGTGTCCATCCTAAACTGGAAGGTGACATCTCATAATCCTACATTAGTTATGTAGTTCTAAAACTTAGGGACTGCTACTAAGGACCCAGTCTTAACTGACGGGTGAGCCCTTATCCCTAGGTTCGCTCGATACTATATCCTACTCTCAACTGAACTAACACTGGTACTGGACTGAACTAAACTCAACTGAACATGATATCATGACTGATAGTGCTCATTATGATCATAATAACTGGATAAATAGGAATAATCATGGTTTAATTAAATCATACTTGAAAATCTGGAAATCATGTAAAACACATAGGTATCGGGTGTTCATAACCCACCAACACTGAATGATCATAAAATATGACATTTAAACTTAAACTATAGTATTCAATCATGGTTCAACCTAAGACGTGGGCAATTCATCAAATATGTAGAAAGCGTGGACTTGTACATGGGGATATTCTAAACATGAGAATTCAACAACATGAAATTTATGAGAATAAGACAAAGGAACTAAAATTCACATCATGAGGAAATCAAAGCTTGCATGGGATTATACATGGACTAAATTTAATTTAAATCACTATGAAAACATGAAATTCAATCTTTCTTAAACATATAAAATATCATAATGATAGAAAGTTCATTCTTAATTAAAAGAAAAGAGTTTTTGGGCTCCATGGGTGAAAAGGACCCATGGATGAATACTCCACATATCCGAGTTTCTTGATTTTCTTGATTTCTTGAAAAAAACTTGAAATTGAAACTTGAATTCATCAGTTCTTGAAGAAGATATCTTGAATTTCTTGTTCTAGAGAAGGGAGGCTTGAATTCTTTTGGGTGAGGAACAATAATCTTGATACTCTTGATATTCATGAATTTGAATCTTGAAACTTGGGATATGATCTTGAGAGAAAACCCTAATCTTGTTCTTGAGAGTTGAATGAGAAGTTTATGTGGTTTAATCGATGGAAATAGAGGAAAAGTAATGCTCCTTAGGGGTAAAATATTGTGGCGTAGGAGTTATAAAAGGGTAAAAGACTAAAAATCCCTTAAACTAAAACTTTACAAATAATTCTCGGCAGTCCTTATTAGTCTACCATATGACTCGTACAGTCTGGGTATGAGTTAAACTTGGCAACCCGTATGTTGGACAGTGTGTGATACAGATTGACAACGTTTCAGTAATTTGGCCATAACTTTTTACCTCGATGTTGTATTAAGGCAAAATTGAAATCGTTGGAAAGTTAATTCAATTATATATCTATTGGTGGGTCTTGAGCTCAAAAATTCTTGGTATAACAAAAGTTATGATCGTTTGAAGATGACTATAGTTATGTACATCCCAAGAATTTAATCACTAAGGGAGGTTTTGACTTGTTCATGACCTAGGAGCTATTTGAGGACTTAATATATGTACAAGTAACTTACAAAGTTATCAAAACATGAGTCTTAATTCTTGTATTGTCTACTGGTTAGAGTACAAGTCAGATCGTATGACTCGTAACAAGTCAATACAACTTGTAGCCATTACTCGTAAGCTAGACAGAAACTTAGGGAACTTATACTGCTGACAATATAACTTATCTTCATATGAATTGTAAGAGTCTTTACGGTTCAAGGGATAAGTCGTAAGCTGTCCAGAAACCAGGAAAAATATGGGGTATTACATCTCAACTTCATCAAGATCACTCTTCCTACCTTCAAAAGAACTAGTGATCCATCGGTCTACATTGATTGAGAAATACAATGCAATAGGATATTCCAACTCAATGAGTTAACCGAATATAAGAAAGTCGCTTATGTAATTTCTCAATTTAAAGGGTATGCTTCTACTTGGTGGGTGACTAACAGAGTGCAAAGAAAAAGAAATGGTAATCCCAACCTTCCAGATTGAAATGAATTAAGGGCACTTATGAGAGAGAGGTATGTAATAGAAAGTTCAAGCAAGAGCAATTAACCAAACTCAATAACTTGAGACAAGGAGGTAGAGATGTGTAAGACTATTATGAGGAGTTCCAAAACTTGATTTTTCATCTTGAGATTATTGAACCACCAAATCATTATATGGCTCGATTCAAAGGTGGGTTGGACTATGACATTGCTTCTCAACTAGTTGTCCACAAGTTTGAACAAACAAAAGACCTTGTTAAAGTGGCCATTGAGGTTGAACAGAATAACTATGCAAAGAAGTCATTCAATAAAGGTTACAAGACCTTAGAGAGAAAACCCGTTGATAAGACCATCTAAAGGTATCCACCAAGGAATGAAGGTAACCAATCTTCTAACACTAATCCTAGAGTTATTTTTATTTTAAGTGTCAAGGTTGGGGTCATAAGGCAAGTGAATGCCCCAATCAAAGAAACATAGTATTGGTAGAAGATTGGGGCCATAAGAAAGATACCCAAGAGAATAATGACCATAGGAGTGTAGAAGAAATTATGAGAGTTGAAGAAGACATTAATATACATAATGGTTTGATGATTAAAGTTTCCCATGAAGATGTTTGGCCTCAAGAGAGAGAGATTGTGAATTTTAACCTTGTGATGAGACAAGAGATGAGTAGTGAAGATGAGGACCTTTGGGATGAAGAAGATATTAGTTACAAACCTAAGCCCTTGTTTTTTGCTACATTTGGCACTAGTATCTTTCCAACTTCCAAGTTAATGCATAAGAGGTAAGGTCCATGTGGGGCAAGTTCAAAGGGCAAGAGAGCAAGTTCAAGGCTTTGCTCCAAAGGTATGTACCTACCCCCTCCTATTCCTAGCATTACTTGGATTTATGATGATATTTATCCTAAGGTTGATAATATTTTGAAGGTATTTGACTTAAAATCCTGTCTAAATGGTGTTGATTTCTTTCAACCCAAATTTTGGAATAACCTGAATGCACATAAAATATGTGGTTACCCCAACTCGGATGGCCAATCTAAAGACACCTTAATTCTACCCTTAGTTGTTCCAACATGTGATAATTTGTTTGGTAATGAGTTAATGGAAATAACTTTGGGATATTTCTTGATGTTTATCGTAGTCAATTACTTTGCCCTTTAAACGTTGGCTTTTCTTCTAATGTTTTAAAGGATGTTTGGTTATATGTGAAATGAGTGAAACCTTCGCATAATGTTATAATTGATTGTACTAACTCTAACCCTCATGCCATAAGGATATTGTGTGCTTGTTTCTCCTACAATTTTGCAAGGTTCGAATTTGAGGTCAAATCTTTTTCAAGAAGGGGAGGATTATACGAATCAAATAACCGTCAACACTATTGAGCGTGCATCAGAGCAATTTCAAATATGATTGATAGCTTGGACCCAAGGAAATCCATGGCGTAAGGAATAAAGAGAGCCTTTGTGGGTTATTTCTAGAATAGTTACTTTTGAGCTATTTTTGTAATAGGCTAAGTATGCAAAGCCAAACACTATAAATAGATAACTTAGATATTTCATTTGATAGCTTTTGATGAATTATGAATGTAAACTCTATTGAGAGTGTGAGTCAAGCTTGGATTAGCTTGTGTTGATACTTTGTTTGAAAATATGGGTTGCTTGGGAATCGATTAAGTAATGCCCCGAGTCTGTACACTGGATGCTACACGGTGCTAGCGACCCCGAATGACCACCAGTTAATCCATGAATGGTACCTGCTGTGAGCACTGAATAATAATAACACTATAATAATAACATAACTGAAATAGGTGCGAAAGTTGGGCTAAAAATGCCATAAGGTTCATAACTGAATGGCCAATATAAATACAGAAAGCTGAATACTGAAAATTAAAACATCCATCTAAAATACTCTAGTATGAAAGCCTCTAACTGTCTGAATTATGGAGTTGATGGGACAAGCCCTTAACTAACTCCGACTACTGAAAACTGCACTGAAATACTGAAATAATACTCTATCCTCAAACTATGAGGACTCACCACTAAGTCTGTTGCTAATAAGCGGGGTTGCTAAGTACGGTCAGGAGCCCGTGCGTCTGAACCTATGATATAAGACATCATAGCACAAAATAAAAGTATGCGTCAGTACTTTGAATGTACTGGTATGCTAAGTGAGGTAGGCTAATATGCATGGGTTCATGTGCATGAACAATAACTGACTGAGTAACATGAACATAACTGAATGAGAGAACATGCATGAATACATAAACTATAACTAAAATCATGTTAACACTAGTTACTGAGTTCTGAATACTGATTACCTCATAACTGAGTGACTATTTTTGACAATCCTGATTCATGACTGGGTGACTATTTCTGACAGTCCTAATTTTGTAGAACTGAACTGAGTTCTATACTGAGTTGGGTGACTGTATATAATAGTCCTAATTTTATAGAACTAAACTGAGTTTTATGATGAGACTAAAACTAAAACTAAAACTATTGGAGGTAATTATCTAACTGACATTCCCCTCTCTGAATGGATTATGGTGCAACCTATAACTCCAGTTGGAAGGCTATCAGTACTGTGCCATGGGTAAAGACAAGCTATGAGTTAACCCTCTCTGACAAGAAGCTCTTTCGTCAACCCTCGCTGGTAGGAAAACTCAGACAAGATGTATCAACCCTAGTCTTGCATAAAGATATCACAACCTATGCTGGCTACATAGTTCTATAATGCAGTGATTGACAATAAGGGTCAAACCCTATACTGGCAGCAATGCCCCTATCCCTGGGTTCACTCGGTGCTGAATCTACTCCTAACTGAATAGACATTGAACTTATTTCTAGTCCATACTAGGCTTGACTGAACTATTATTGATCTTACTATCTAACTAAACTAAACTGAGTTCACTGGATTTCACTAACTGACGGAGTACTACTGAATCTGATTAACTGACTGAGTTTACTGATTTCTGAACTGAATACTGAACTAAGACTGTGACTGATTATTAAGTACTACTATTCGTAACACTACTGAGACTGTTCTGTAACTACTATAATTCTAGGTAAACATCTAAATTTTCAGGTATTGAATACCCCCAGGACTAGATAGCATGCAAAGTAAAGCATAGAGTAAACTTGAAAAGAATAACACTGTGCACTTGTTCATAACTCATCCATAGGGACATTTTATCAAACACTTGTAAGGCATAAGTTTACACATATACTAGCATGTCATGATTTTTTCCCATTTAATTCACAAGAGCATTTTAACAAACACTTGGGGATCACAACTATGCACATAAATTTCCAAATTCACAAATTCAATGGCTTTAACATGAATTCACATGATAATACACACATGATAATCAATTCTACATGAATCTTATAAAAAAAACCATGGATTAGAAACCCAATTAACATTATAATTATGAATACACTTAAATCTAATCATGAAAATTATGAAATCAATCTACTTTAAGTTTAAAAGAGTTTCTTGGACTCCAAGGGTGGAAGGAACCCTTGGATGAAGACTTCACATACCTTGGTACTAGAATTGACTAAGGTTGATGGTGAGTTCTTGAATCCTGAACCTTAAATTAGAAGCCCTAGGGTTTTGTTCTTGAGCAATTTTAAGAATAGTGAATGAATTTTGCCTCTAAAGTGGCTAAATCTCATGGTTTGGGGGCTGATAGACTTGGGAAATAACCCAAATACCCCTGAGGACGTAACTTTTTAATGACTGAAAACTGGCCTAGCGATGTGCAGACTGATGCATCGCATCAATGGGATCAACGCGATGGATGATGTACCGCATTGAGTCCACGTTGGTTCACTAAAAATTACACTGGGAGCTATGGGAAAATATTCATCGATGCGATAGGCGATGCGGCGCATCGAGATAGCGTTGATACACGGGTTTGAACTCCCAAACATACTTCAAATGATGTTTGAAAAATCTGAAACTCGTTCGAGAATACCTACTGACATTCCTGATTATGAAGCAACTTAAAAATCTACATTTAATGGTCATAAGGGTTGCGAAATAAGATCGCCAACTATGAAGGCTAAAATAACTCTAAGTATGAATACTTAGCTAAAATTTTCTAAGTCTAGGACCCCTTAATAAGCTTTAAAGGATTGAAGTAAGCTAGGATTTTGTGGGGTCTTACAATATCTCCCCCTTGGAAACATTCATCCTCAAATGAGACTGACTAAGATGGGAGAACTGATAAACTAAAAGTACATACTGGACATGCACAACTGAAGCATGATTTCATGGCTGAGACTACTGATATACTGAATTATCATACTGAATATGCATAACTAATGTATAATTTTGTAACTGATATTACTGATAAGATGAATTTGTATACTAAACATGCATATTTGATGCATGAGTACATGACTGAATTGATTCATGAATGCATGACTGACTATGCAATGTTACTTGATACCAAGTTGGTAACTACATCTGAATATGAAATTGAGTAAATTTAAGGAAAACTGTTACCTTGAGTTGAGTCTGAGTTTGTGGGGAAGAGGTGAGGATACTTGGTCCGCATATCTACTTCTATTTTTCAAGTATCTTCCTCAACGGACTGATTCCACCAAAGAACTTTGACTAGAGAGACTTCTTTGTTCCTCATTCTGCGAATCTGAAAATCAAAGATTTTGACTGGAATTTCCTTATAAGAGAGGTTGTTCTGAACATCTATACCCTCTACAGGGACTGCAACTGCTGGGTCACCTATGCACTTCTTAAGCAAGGAGACATGGAACACTGGATGTACTGAAGCTAAATTCGAAGGCAACTAAAACTCGTAAGCTACTTTTTTAAAGCGACCGAGAATTCGATAAGGACCGACATATCAAGGACTAAGTTTTCCTTTCTTGTCAAGTCTCTTCACTCTCTTCATGGGAGGGATTCTCAAGAATACAAATCGCTGATCTCAAACTCAAGATCATTTACTAAACTCGCATGAACAGAAATATGAGAACATTATTAATCCTGAAACAGGATATATAAAGTGAATATCATAAACTGAACTGAGCCCCTGAATACATGGTTTACTGCTGAGATTGGAACTTGAGGGTCCACTTATGAGGACCCACAACTCCAAACTGGATTCGTTACATAAAGAGAAATGGAAGGTTTAGATCATGGAAGCTCGGGGAATTATAGTGCATCTCCCCCTTGGGACATTATGTCCCCTGAAGGATGCTAACTTGGCTAAGATACTGAGGAAAGACTGGGACAATGCTCAGGGCACCTATGAACTAAATCGTGACTGAATATCTGGGATCTGAAACTGAGGCATGATACATAAACTGAGTTGAACTTGTAACTACCAGAATGCTCCATTCTGGAATGGTCATATTCATTAGACTTCAGATAGAATGACTGGGTGGAAAGATGGGAAACCATACGAGCTTGTTCGCTTGACTGTTAAACTGAATTGCTGGCTTTATGGACTAACTCATACTGAAAACTTATACTCAACTGGAGCATTTCTTAACACTCTTTCTATAAAATTCTACTGACTTTAGGGAGCAAGGAAATCTTGGCATAGTCTGAATAAGACATCTGAGTAAGAAATCACCACATGGCTACAATTCTGTAATATGGAGAAACACCTACGAAATGTCATCTAAGATAAAGTTACTAAGCCTTATGCACTGTAACTACTAACTTGCAATTTTAGCCATATTTCTTGACTATTCCCTCAACTAGAATTTCTACTTCAACACTGCATGTATTTCACTTGAGACTACAGAAAATATTCACATGGGCACTGAGCACGAATGCATAAATATACTAACTTATCTGATTAACTGAGTGGCAGATAGTTGATATTGGTCATGTAGGATTGAACTGTACTTAGTCTGGACTGAAACAGTAGAGTATTATGCATATGCGGTAATAACTGACTGAGTAACATGAGATAACTGAGTATGAATTTGCAAAAACTTTATTATTTGATAATGCAAAACCCAGCGTATAACATAGTTCTGAAATAGTCTGTAAACTGAGGTACTGAAATACTGATAATTGTACGCTATGGTTAAGCGAACCTGAAATTAAATAAAGTTACTGATCTGATTACTCTACTAAGACTGTAACTAAGATGGTAACTGAGACTGTAACTAAGACTCATACTGGAACTGAATACTGGGTTCTGATAACTATGTGATGGAGACTAACATAAACTGAGGATCTGAATATACAATCACACTCGGCATTTTCTCAACTTCTCATCTCATGAAAAATTTTGATTTCCCTTCCTTCAACAACTAAATACAACTTATTGAAAGCCATTTACTTAGCACACTAACCTGACATTTAGGCCTATTTTCATAACTATAGCCTCGTGTAAAACATGCAAAAATCCTCCCTTATCATGAAACATTTACTCTCTCCCATCTAAGCAATCGCTCATCACTACATTATTTTATAGGGAGAGTTTGCTAAAGGATTAAAACATGAGGACCTGAAGCATGAATGAATACTATGCCAAACTCGACACATAACTGAGGCTTGAGGAATAGAATATCAACACCATGGATTTATCAAGAGATCTAAACTGAGGATATACCTAACATAATCTGAATTTAGCCGACTGTTAGGAGTGTAGCATGAGTCATAGGAACTGAGCATACTGTAAATCATAAGTACATGAGTCATGAGCTACATGACCTGAGTTTGGAGTTTCTGTATTCATGGAACATGATTCATAACACTGAGTGAACTGGAACTCCTTTTACTAGGAACGGTAAGCGTGATAGCTGAAGTGCAAAACTTCGCACTGAGGTAAGGACGGGTTGGGCATCATCCCTTCCCACTATTTTTCTACACATAATGACATTACTACTAAAAATCTGGAAGCCTGACTCGATTACTTGTTCTACCATCTCCCCCTTAGCTTAAAGTTGTTATTCTAAGTCTGTGAACCACTTAATAAACTTTAAATCAAACTGAAACTAGTTTATTTTAGAGCCTGAGATATAACAATACTCATAAACACTAAACTCATTATGAAGGACTACACCTAATACTGTAAGGTCTACTACTAGTACTTTCTTTTGATACACGATTCTTAGCTTTCTATTGCCCCAACAATCATCATATAGCAACCTCAATACTAACTAACTTATAATTCTCAACTGTTCTTTCTACTGGTTCAATCTAAAAATTCAAGCTTAAATAAACTGGAACTGAAGTAATACCCCTACACTCAATGATTCGCCCATTAGGAAACTAGAACTATACAACTCTATTACTGAAATCAACTGAAGGGATTTTCTGAAATACTATAACCAAGCAATTTCTATATACTCGTCTGGCTAGAATAGATTTACCTACTGGGGTAGGCACTAAAAGGGTTCTGTTAAGATTTTTAGTCTGGCTTTAAAGTTGACTGCTATGTAAGGAGTTACTAGAGACAAAGAAGCTCCTAGATCTAACAAGGCATAAATATATAAATGAAAGATCTGTAACGTACCAGTGACCATATTAGGGGAATTTTCCTAATCCTGTCTGAACTGAAGTGCATAAAGTCTGTTTATCCGTTGCCCACTGGTGGCACTGGAAGTAGCACCCGGCTGATTCGAGTGACTGGACTGAGCTGAGGGACAGATCTGTTGACTCTGCGAACCTGACTGAGGACAATCTCTAATTCTATGGCCTGGATTGCCACATTCAAAACACAACCCACTACCAGCCCTACACACGCCCTAATAGTTTCTCCCACATTTCTGGTAAGGAGGATTTATTCGATCACTTTTTGGCCTTGGCGTTTTGGTCCTCTTATTCTTTCTAACTCTCATCTTACATCTCTTCTTCTCACTCTATGGAGCTTGAGTTATAATCCTAGAGAGGATTATAGCCAGCTGATTATTCTGGGCTACTACTGAATAAGCTAAGGTGGTGAAAGCAGTCCTGAGTTCGAAGTGAGACACATGCTCATTCAGGGAATCTGCCTAAACGGGCAGAGGTGCTGGCTGATTTTCATTCCTTCCTCCATTAACTTTTCTGGGAGGAATAGTATATAGATGGAGGGAAGGAATGAATTAGAATGAGAATTTAACTTGATCCTATGCTCACTCGTACAACATGAATACTAAAAGAAGGGAAACTTTTTCTAAAACATCTCATAGCCTCCTGTCTATAAGTGTAGCGCGCTACACATCCATGCACAAGACTCTACTAGATGTGGCTTTCAGACTTCCTAGGACTCTGTTGAACCTTAAGCTTTGATACCAAGTTTGTAATACCCCAAGTCTGTACCCCGGTCGCTACACGGTGCTAGCAGACCCGAAGGACCACCAACTAACCCATGACTGGTACCTGCTGTGAGCACTAAATAATAATAACATTGTAATAATAACATAACTGAAATAGGTGCGGAAGTTAAGCTAAAAATGTTGTAAGGTTCATAACTGAAAGACCAATACTAAATACTAAAAGCTGAATACTAAAAACTGAAACATCCATCTAAAATACTCTAGTCTGAAAGTCTCTAACTGTCTAAATTATGGAGTTGATGAGACAAGCCCCTAACTAACTCTGGCTACTGAAAACTGCACTGAAATACTAAAATAATACTCTATCCTTAAACTATGAGGACTCACCACTAAGTTTGTTGCTGATATGCGGGGCAGTTAAGTACGATCAGGAGCCCGTGTGTCTGAACCTATAATATAAGACATCATAGCATAAAATAAAGGTATCCATCAATACTTTGAATGTATTGGTATGCTAAGTGAGGTAGGCTAATATGCATGGGTTCATGTGCATGAACAATAACTGACTGAGTAACATGAACATAACTGAATGAGAGAACATGCATGAATATATAAACTGTAATTGAGATCATGTTAACACTGGTTACTAAGTTCTGAATACTGATTAACTGATATCTGAGTTTAATGATACTGTAATACTGATAACTGTATGACTATTTCTAACAGTCCTGATTAATGAATAGGTGACTGTTTTTGATAGTCCTAATTCTGTAAAACTGAACTGAGTTCTATACTAAGCTGGGTGACTGTATCTGACAGTCCTGATTCTGTAGGACTAAACTGAGTTCTATGCTGAGACTGAAACTAAAACTGAAACTGTAGGAGGTAATCATCTAATTGACATGCCCCTCTCTAAATGGATTAGGGTCCAACCTGTAATCCCAATTGGAAGGGTGTCAATACCGTGCCACGGGTAAAGACAAGTTGTGAGTTAACCCTGTCTTTCATCAACCCTCGATGGCAGGAAAACTCGCATAAGATGTATTAAACCTAGTTTGTAAGGAAGATATCTCAACCTACGCTGGATATGTAGTTCTATAACGCAGGGATTGCTACTAAGGGTCAAACCTTATACTGGCAGGAATGCCCCTATCCCTAGGTTTGCTCGATTCTAAATCCTACTCTCAACTAAATAGACACTGAACTGATTTCTAGTCATACTAGGCTTTACTGAACTGTTACTGATCGTACTGTCTAACTGAACTGAACTGAGTTCACTAGATTCCACTAACTGACGGAGTACTACTGAATTTGGTTAACTGACTGAGTTCACTGAGTTTTGAACCGAATACTGAACTGAGACTGTGACTGATTACTGAGTACTACTGTTCGTAACATTATTGAGACTATTCTGTAACTACTGTAACTCTAGGTAAATAGCTAAATTTTTGGATATTGAATACCCCCAGGACTCGATAGCATGCAAAGTAAAGCATAGAGTGAACTTGAAAAGCATAACACTATGCACTTGTTCATAACTCATCCATAGAGATATTTTATCAAACACTTGTAAGGCATAATTTTACACATATACTAGCATGTCATGATTTTTTCCCATTTAATTCACATGAGCATTTTAACAAACACTTGGGGAGCACAACTATGCACATGATACTAAAATAATATGTAGGCATCATAACATAAATTTTCAAATTCACAAATTCAATGGGTTTAACATGAATTCACATGATACTATACACATGATAATCAATTCTACATGAATCTTGTAATGAACCATAGATTAGACGCTCAATTAACATTATAATCATGAATACACTTAAATCCAATCATATAAATCATGAAATCAATCTACTTGAAGTTTAAAAGAATTTCTTGGACTCCAAGGGTGGAAGAAACTCTTGGATGAACACTTCACATACCTTGGTACTTGAATTGGCTTAGGTTGATGGTAAGTTCTTGAACCTTGAATTAGAAGCCCTAGGGTTTTGTTCTTGAGCAATTTTGAGAATAGTGAATGAATTTTACCTCTAAAGTGGCTAAATCTTGAGGTTTGGGGGCTGATAGATGTGAAAAATGACCCAAATACCCCTGAGGACGCGACTTTTTAATGACTGAAACTGGCCTAGCGATGCGCAGACCAACGCACCGTGTCAATGGGGTCGATGTGATGGACAACACACCGCATCGATGGGATCGATGTGATGGACAATGCACCGCGTCAAGTCCACGTTGGTTCACTAAAAATTGAACTGGGAGCTGGGGGAAATATTCATCGATGCGGCGCGTCGAGATTGCGTCGATACACTGGTTTGGACTCCCAAAAGTTCTTCAAACAATGTTCGAAAAATCTGAAACTCGTCCAAGAATACCTACTGACATTCCTGATCATGAAGCAACTTAAAGATCGACATTTAATCATCGTAAGGGTCGCGAAATAAGATCGCCAACTATGAAAGCTAAAATAATTCTAAGTATGAATACTTAGCTAAAATTCTCTATGTCTGGGACCCCTTAACAAGCTTTAAAGGACTGAATTAAGCTTAGGATTTTGAGGGGTCTTACAGATTCCCTTGAGGTCTACATACGAGTTAGGTGCTCGTGGTAATATTAAGGAAGATCGTTGGATTTGATACATCTATCGGTTGTCCTTTTTCTTATCATTTATGTCTATCTATCTATCTTTCTATCCCTTTTATCTTCTACGTGTTTATCTCATTTTCCCCTCATTTTTGCGTGTTTTCCATTTTCGTATTTTGGTTCGTATCAATATGGATCGATTCCTGTTGGGGTACACCTCACAATTACTTTTAGTTCAATTATGTTTTTTTAGACGGGATGTTTTAAATCACTTTTCAACAAATAAAAAACCAATAGATTTCTTTGAGTTGACAGCGTGAATAAAATTAGTAATCTAAAATTAAATTTTAATAAGAGTCCTTAAATATATGCACACACAATAATAATAATAATTTATGGTTGTATTTTTGTTCTAACATGCTATTTGTTTTTAGTGTAGTTCATTAAACATCTAACTTCACATAGCTATATTATGATTTCAAAAAAGTAAAGATTTATTATAATTATTAAGACGTTAGTCATTTGTTTATAATTCATTAACTTAGATGTTGTTGTCAAAACTTTATTTATTAATATGAGATTTGAGTTATTTAATTCAAAATTCTAAAATATTTCTCATAAAAAGTGATAGTTTTCTTTCTTCCTTTCTTTTCTATTTAAATTTTATATCTTTTATTTTTTTTAATAATCTTTACTATTGGTTTAGCTTTTAAATGAAATCAAATCATAAAATGTACTATTTGTTATGAATGTATTTATATTAAAGTGAATGTCTATCAAGATATAGTGAAAATTTATGAAGAGATGGAATGTCTACCTTATGGAGAGAAAATTAGGAGGTTTTCTTCATTGTAAATCATCCCTCATTCCGTAAGAAAAATAAAAAGTCTCTCTCTTTTTTCATATTCTTATTCTTTACTTTATATTTCATAAAACATTATCAGTGCGAGTGTATAACCAATTGATAAGTTTGAATAGCGGTAAGCTTTTATCTTTGGTACGGTATGAATCCTTTACTCTCGTTTTTCAATCTGACAAGTGCGTTTGGTAAGTACTTTTCAGTGAATCCTTCACTCTCATTTTTCAATCTGGTAAGTGCTTTTGGTAAGTACTTTTCAATATACTTGACAAGAAGTCAATTTTGGAATTGTTTGCAGAATTTATTTTGATGCAACTATTTTATTATTATATTAGATTTTTGGTTCCACAATTCTGATTAATTACAAGAAATTATGCACAAGAGAATAATATCATGTAACTTCAACTAAATTGGCTCATGATCACTTTTCTTTATTTCCAACTTCGTCATTGTTGAAGTTTAATTAACTTGCACAAATAACTAAAGTGATAATTTTTCTTAACTAGTCATGCATGTGTTGTCAGTTGTTGTAAAGAAAAAAATATGTATATATTTGTTATTATGACATTAAATTCGTGGTTCGTGTGAACTCCGGCTAGTAGAATTCGAACTTATTGTACAACCATTTAAAAAGGTTATGAATTTTACGTTATTACATATTTGGTATTTAAATATATAAAATAAATATATTTGGTTTATCATATTATTGGTTGAGGGAAAGACGATGAATTAATTCTGGTCACACCAAAAGGGCAAGACATTGGGTTAGAGTTCTGATACACCATAACGATAAGATATTCAGTTCAAACCCCATTGATTTATGGCTTAAATTGTCTTTATAGATAAGACGTTGAGTTTGAATCTCAATGCACCATATTTGATGGCTACGATAAAATAATGAATACTTAATAAAAAGTCATGAAATCTTATCCCATTGAATATGCTTCATTCCATGAAGTGAATGCGGTAGCACCAATATATGATAATTATGAAAGATGACAAGTTGCTCCATTCTTGAAGTGAATTTGATAACAATGCATAATATGTCTGAAAGAAGACACGTGATTGAATGAATGCATGTGAATGTGGAAAAGGGACAACAATAATAGTAAATCCTAAAGCAATAATTGCTTTGAAGCGTGGTATATTTTGAAAGACATGTTAGAGAAAAATTCCCTACATTCTTATGTATCTCTCGATTTGTTACTAAAGTAGCAATATCTTGAAAAAGATTCTAAACTATCATAATTTGATAGGCTTAAGGCACGTTTAGTTTATTATATTTCATTTCTAAGGAATGAGAATTTCTATTGTTCTAAGTACAGATCCATCCCCTAGGGTGAATGTGATAGGAGTTACATCTCCATAATAGGTAGAATGACTGAGACAAATTATTCTGAAATTTAGTACTGAAGTAGTGAATCCAAAACTTACCAAAGCAAACACCACATGTCATGGTTAATTTGGAGTTTATCAGTATAAAAATTCATAAGTTGACATGAACTATTGTGACATCACAAAAATGTGCATATTGGGTATTGGACATTTATTGAAGAACTAGAAGATTCTTTTAGAATTATTTATGTTGCTTGTTCTCGTGATAAGTTGGTTGGACCAACTAATGTTGGCATTGAATCACTTAAAATCTGAAATGAAAAAGGTACGAATATACCCTTGAATTTTGATAAATGGTACAGATATACCCTCTGTTATACTTTAGATACAAATATACCCTTGTCATTAATGAAAAGGTACATATATAACCCTGAACTTTGATAAATAGTACAGATATACCCTCCATCATACTTTAGGTACAAATATATTCCTAAATTTTAATAAATGATACAGATATACCCTCTATCATACACTTGGATCGGTTTGTGGGTTAAGTTAGAGTTATTTTTGGGTAGGATGTGGATAAATTAAATTAAAAGGGGCAAATGAACAAGATTGTGACGTATGACCCGCCGTTAGTGAGAAAGGTATATATGTACCTTTTCATTAACGATAAGGGTATATTTGTACCTAAAGTATGGAGGAGCGTATATTTGTACCATTTTTCAAAGTTCAGGGATGTAGATATGTACCTTTTCATTGACAGAGGGTATATCTGTACTACTTATTAAAGTTCAGGGATATATATACCTTTTCATTAACGGCAAGGGTATATTAATGTCTAAAGTATGACGAAGGGTATATCTGTACTATTTATTAAAGGTCGAGGGTATATTCGTACCTTTTCCGAATCTAAAAAGTAAATATGGGTCCGTTCACCTGTCATGTGATAATTGAATAGATGAATAAGATGATCACATGTGCATTTATTATCAACCTGCAGTGGGAAATTTGAAAAATTGTTTGCTCAATATAAAGTGAGTTGAGCATAATTTTCAGATTGTATAATCGGGCTATTAATGTTGGCTTATATCCAAGTTGGTTTGGCGTTGAATGTCTTTTATACATAGCTTAACTATTGTTTATGAGAACAAATCTTTATGTATTAGTTTGAATCACAATATATTGCATAGAATATGCATTAGACCAATAAATTATAATTAATTTCTCCCTTCTTAGTTGGTTCAGGGTCAGGAACCAAATATTTGTCATCTAATAAACTTTTAATGTGCGGTATGATTTATGAATATACTATGATGTACAAAGATGGATTCACTAAAGTAACTTGAGATGTATGTTAATTTTTCTAACATAGGGGGGGGATAATTAGCAGGTAAGAAATATGTTGTGAATCATCATCAATATGATCCTCATTTTAAAAATAATTCAAGTCAAATATTAGGAGCATTTGTTGTCCCCAAATTGATTTCATATTTAATTGTGGATTCTCCTATTGTATGTCCCTAAAGGACAAAGTCTACTCATGCATGAAGCATGATAGACCAAAATCAGTTCCAAATGAAATAATTCTTCAAAACGATAAGGAGCAAATGATCATAATAAGAAGGCAATGTGCTCTTAAAGATCCTATGATATAACACTTCATGAAACCTAATGAGAGGTTCAGGTTCTTGAAAATAGTGAAGTGATGAGATCTCAAAATATTATGTCACATTACGAATCGATACAAAATAATATATCATCGACGATATCTTTGATACAGTATTAGTGTAATATTGTCAAAGTTTACGAGGATTTGAATTCTATGTTTATTTAAGCATGCTGACGTAGAATTATTTATCAAGTGACATGAAAGGATGCATCTTGATAAGCATAACACTTATTTAATTTGCAGCCCTGATACTAGAATATGTCACACATGAAATGTTGAATATTGTCACTTGACAAAATATATATGAAAATTCCTGAAGGATTCAAAATGTCTGGAGCATATAAAAGTTTTTCGGAAACTTGTTTATAATCCTTATAGAGATAAACTGATTATTTGAATATTATTGGAACTCTTGCAGAGTTTTCAAAAGTGATACATTTTCTGCTGAAAAAAGTTAAAATGAGAAACATGCAAAATTGGATTAGATCCTGAAGTACCATATCCTGTGCAATTGATGCATTTACACACCTTGCTATAACTATGAACATGATATAGCTTACTCATCCATGAAGATAGTGAAATAAGATCACTTGTATATTACAATTGGAAGCCCCTGTGTGAATGTGTTAATCCTAACGAATATTGTCAAGTTTTTGAATATACAGGATATACATATGATTGATATAAGAGTTTGATACAGACACATTATCTGCTATCATGAAGGGTTACTGTCGGACATGTCATTTTACATGATAGACTAATCAGTTGAAATAATAATTAATCATTAAACAAGTCGAGAATCATGCATCACCCAACTAAAGAGAATCTTCATAAAAGGAGATAGAATGAAACATATTTCACCAAAAGCTTTTCTACACATATAAGCTCCAAAAGAATGGTGATATTAATATGCAACATATTCATTCGAGTGATAATATGAATGATTATTCACTACGCCTCTGTCAACTATAACTTCGAGAAGAAGGTGCACAAGATTAGAATACAAAGATTTTTTTCAAGGTTTGGTCCCACTAGATTTTCCTTGTAAAGTTTTTAATGAGGCAGCCAAAATACATATTATTATTTGATATGTGTACTCTTTTTTCTTTACTATAGTTATTTTCACTGAATTTTTTCTAGTAAGGTTTTAGACATTCATGGGTGAGTGCTATAAATGTAATTACATTATAGTGAATGTTTGTAAGATACTGTAAATATATATCAAGATATATCAATAGATGAAATGTCTATCGTTTGGTGATACAAGTTCAAACTTACAACAAGGAATCAAGAGAACAACAAGAACAACATCACTAGAGAATCAAAGGCCCCACTCGGCTTCTCTAGGTTTTCAAGGCAACAACAACAATTTTCAACAAGATAGATAAATAACACAAGATTGAAATAACTATAGTGAATCGAAAGAGCCCCACACGGCTTCACTATATCAAGATACAAACAACAAGATTACAAAATGATGGATAGTAATTTGACACAAAATATCCTAAAATCTGAGAACCCTAACATGAAGATTAGGACCCTAAGACTAAAAGATATTTACATCAAATTCTTACTTGAATCAAGAGGAACTCATGACCCTCAAGACCCCAATTTTCTAGCCAAAGAACAACAAAAGTGTTACTACACTTTGTTGTCTAGTTTTGGGTTCACTCTCAAGAACAAGAGAGAGAAGTTCTCAAATATTACAAGACTTGTGTAGTGAAAATATCAATAATGAACTAAGTCCAAGAAATAGCCCTATTATTGTCTATTTATAGTACTCCACAAAATAAAAGAAAAATGACCATTCTAGTCTTTGTCTTGTGTGGCTTTGGAGTGTAATTAAAAAAAAGTGTTACTACACTTTTTGGAGTGTAAAAAACTTACAGTTCAAAGCCCCTCTTCATACTTCAAAACATAAAATCCCTTAGATGAATTAATTACACACTCACACACGGCCATTTGCATGAACATGACTAGAAGTTTTTGTAACTCCCCAGCTTGGCTACGTGTGAATGGTCTTGAGCTAGTTGTACTTGTATCATCCTTTCCATATTGAAGAGAATTTGTCCTCAAATTCGGTGGATGTTCATCCTCAACCGTGGAAATAGGAGAGAGGTCACATATATTGAAGGTGTTGTGCACTTGATATTCCGGAGGAAGGTCAATTTTGTAGGCATTATCATTGATTCTTTCAAGTACTTAAAAGGGAC
>NC_061111.1:147188898-147298584 GCF_002878395.1 Capsicum annuum
AGGTGCACCCAAACCCAATCACCCGGTTCAAGAATAAGGTTTCTTCTTCCCTTGTTTTCTCTCTTAGCAATCTCTTGATTTTTCTTCTCAAGCGTTTGCCTTACTTTCTCATGCAATTTATTCATGGCTTCGGCCTTCTTGCTTCCATATAAGCTAATCATAAGATCACTTGGAAAAGGAGTTAAATCCAAAGGGGTGAGGGAGTTGATGCCGTATACACACTCAAAGGGAGTCATTCCCATACTTGAATGTATAACCCGATTGTATGTAAATTCCACCAAAGTTAGGTGGTCCTCCCATGAAGTCATTTTGCCTTTAACCATTGATCATAACATAGAACCCAAAGTCCTATTTACAACCTCGGTTTGGCCATCGGTTTGTGGGTGGCAAAAGGTAGAGAATAGCAATCTAGTGCCAAGCCTACCCCACATTGACTACCAAAAGTGACTAAGGAACTTAGAGTCCCTATCACTTGCAATGGTCCTCGGAACACCATGCAATTTGACAACATTTTCAACAAATAAAGACGCCACACATGATGCATCTTCACTTTTTGAACAAGGAATGAAGTGTGCCATCTTAGAAAATCGATCAACCACTACAAAAATGCTATCCCTACCTCGTCTAGTCCTCGGTAATCCTAACACAAAATCCATAGATATATCAAGCTAAGGATGTAAAGAAGAGGGAAGTGGTGTATACAACTCGTGAGGGAGGAGCCGAGACTTAGCTCCCTTCCAATCTAAACATTGGCCACAAATCCTAGCTATATCTTTGTGCATTCTAGGCTAATAGAATTGCTCCTCCAATATCCCGAGGGTCTTGTCAATCCCAAAATGACCTATTAGACTGCCATCGTGTGCTTTTCTCACAAAAAACTCTCTCTAAGAGCTAGAAGGTACACACAATTGTCTACCTTTAAATAAGTAACCATCAAATTTGGCATAGGGATTTGAACCCCTATCCAAAACCCATTTGTCCCTACCCAATTCTTCACATTCCCTAAAGATAGGAGCAAAGTGAGGGTTCTCAGGATAGAATGCCTTTAGGCTCTCGAAACCCATTAACTTTGAAGACAAAGTGGACACAAGTACATGTTTTCTATATAAGGCATCGGCAACCACATTGTCCTTACCCTTCTTGTATTGAATAACATAAGGAAAGGTTTCAAGAAATTTAATCCATTTGGTATGCCGCCGGTTAAGCTTGTCTTGTGCCCGTAGATGCTTCAAGGATTCATGATCCGTTTGGATCACAAATTCTTTAGGCCACAAATAATGTTGCCAAGTGGCCAAGGCTCTAATCAAGGCATACAACTCTAAATCGTATGTAGAGTAGTTTAGAGTTTCTCCTTTGAGATTTTCGCTAAAGTAGGCAATAGGCTTTAATTCTTGCATTAAAACCGTGCCTATGCCAATTTTGCTAGCATCACATTTGACCTCAAAAGTGTTGTCAAAATTCGGCAATTGTAGAAAAGGGGACGAGATGAGCATAGCTTTCAAGTCCTCGAAGGCCTTAGCTTGTTCATCTCCCCACTTGAAAGGCCGATCCTTTTTAATCACTTCGGTAAAGGGGGCGGCAATGGTGCTAAATCCTTTGACAAAACGTCTATAAAAACTAGCCAACCCGTGGAAGCTTCTTACTTCTCCTACGATTTTGGGAGTTGGCTAATTTTTAATAGCGTCAATCTTAGATTCATCCACTTTGACCCCTCTTGAGCTCACCACAAACCCAAGAAATACAATCTCATGGATACCAAAAGAACATTTTTCTAGATTAGCATATAACTTCTCCTTTCGGAGGACATCAAACACATATTGCAAATATTTTACATGCTCATCTAAGGACTTACTATACACCAACACATCATCAAAGTAAACAACAACAAACTTTCCAATAAATGGCTTCATCACATGATTCATTAGACTCATGAAAGTACTTGCAGCATTTGTTAGGCCGAATGGCATAACCATCCATTCATAGAGACCGAATTTAGTCTTGAAAGTGGTTTTCCATTCATCACCCGGTTGCATACGGATTTGGTGATAGCCACTCCTCAAATCAATTTTAGAAAACAAACATGAACCACTTAATTCATCAAGCATATCATCTAGCCTAGGAATAGGGTGATGATATTTTACCGTTATCTTATTGATGGCTTAGCAATCAACACACATATGTCAAGTCCCATCTTTCTTGGGAACTAGTAGCACCGGAACCACACAAGGACTCATGCTCTCCTTGATGTACCCTTTGTTGAGAAGTTCCTCAACTTGGCGTTGCAATTTCTTAGTATCCGTCGGGTTGCTTCTATAAGCCGATTTGTTGGGCAATTATGAGCCCCACATAAAATCAATTTGGTGCTCAATGCCGCAAAGTGGAGGAAATCCTTTCGGAAATTCCTTTGGGAAGACATCCTCATAATCCTGCAAAATATGAGAAATAAGAGGAGAAATAGAAACATTAGCGGGGTTAGTATTAAAACAATGAGCCAAGAAGAGCATCGGAGTGTCCTCATCATAATCCACAAATAGTTCCTTCCTCCTATCCATCATCACCATGCTCCCGTGCCCCTTAGAATTTAGGGACCCCTCGGCTTCCCTACTTCCTCACTCTCGGATTCCCCTCTTTTCCCCTCACTCTCGGCCTTCTTTCCCTTTTTTCTCAATTCCTGCATCTTTTGGTGTAATTCATTTACTTGGGAAGGCAATAAGGAATGAAGAGCAACCTTTCGGCCATCCTTTTCAAGTGTATACCGATTGGACCTTTCATCATGTTTGGTCGACCTATCGTATTGCCAAGGCCTTCCTAATAACAAGTGACAAGCTTGCATTGGTATCACATCACAAAGCACCTCGTCATGGTAGTTGGCAACCT
Source organism: Capsicum annuum (assembly GCF_002878395.1). NCBI lineage: Eukaryota > Viridiplantae > Streptophyta > Magnoliopsida > Solanales > Solanaceae > Capsicum > Capsicum annuum. Next base: position 147,191,776 of record NC_061111.1, read on the forward strand.
TAAATCGTATCACGCATTGCCTTGTGACCTTTAACTCGCCGCATTTATTGAACCATTGCAACTTGTAAGGACTAGTGTGAGGTGTAGTCGGCAATTTTAATAAGTTCACCATTGCAACACTAACCACATTCGCACAACTTCCACTATCTATCACTATAGTGCACACACTTTCCTTCACAAGACATTTATTATGGAATAAATTCTGCCGTTGGCTAGGATCATCTATCGCCTTACTAATCATGGCACGCCTCACTACAAAGTTTGGAACCATGCACTCCCCTTCTTGTGGATAAGTATCCTCACAATCATCATCATCATGTGGCTACCTCTCGGCTGTCTCTCCATCTTGAGGCTCGGCCTCACTCTCATCACCCTCAATATCCACTTCTTCTCCAAGAAAATACAACCTACCTTTCCTTAGGATTACATTGTGTCGGTTAGGGCATTCATTGGCTTTATGCCCCCAACCTTGGCACTTGAAGCATTAGAACCCTTTAGGATTAGGATACTTGTGAATTTCTTGCCTCGGAGGGATTTTGTGGGCTGTTTTGGGCTCGGGCAGCCTAGTAATGGCGAGTTGGTCCTTGTTTTTGGGCCAACCCGAAGAGGATTGAACCATATCCTTGCCCTTCGGCCAACCCAAGGTTGATTGTCCCTTTCCTTTGAACGACGAACTCTCTATAAGTTCCCTTTCAATCTTAAGAGTCACTTGGAAAATACCTTCGACGGTATCAAACTTGTGAAGTGTCAAATGAGTGGAGATCTCTTTGTTCAACCCACACTTGAACCGAATAATGTCATGGCTAATGTGTTCTCCACGATGATCAAGTTTCAACATAAGTTATTAAAACTCATCATAATATGCCATCACACTTCGATTCCCTTGCCGCAAGTTGTATAATCTAGCAAGAAACTCATGTTGATAACTCTCGGGAAGGTACCGTTGTCTCATTAGGTACCTCAACGGAAACCAAGGTGGTGGTTGCCCATCAATCAACTCATTGTTAAACCGTTTGACGTATTCCCACTATGTGTTAGCATAGCCTTCAAAGTGAGCTATGGCGTAACAACTCTTCTTCTACTCCGAGATATCATTCATTTGGAACACTTTATCGCACGCCGACTCCCAAGCAAGATATACCTCAGGGTAACTTTCACCCTTAAAGATAGGTAGGCTCAATTTGATAGTATTGATGCCTATGTATCTCTCTTGGTGTTGGTTTCCCCTTTCTCCATACCCTCGGTATCTCTTTGGATCCACACCTCCTCTCATTTTCTCCTCCCTCATGTAAGCATCATCAAAGGCTCTATACCCTTCATAATCCTCTCTACCATATTTCTCAAAGTTGACGGAGTGTTTTTGGACGTTTTGAACTTGATTTGGAGGAATTGGATTTTGTGGAGGTGGTGGTCTTCGGTTTAGTGGAGCTTGGAAGGGAGGGTTTGGATTTAGTGGAAGTATTGGGCGTCCATGTCCCTCTTGCAGAACTTGAGGAATTTGGGAATGGGTTGTTCTATTGGAGTCTCGGGTTAGGAGGTTATGGGTGGTTTGGCTTGCGGCATTTAGTGGAGCTAGGGAAGGATTTGGTAATTTAGGCCATGTTTCAAGAGTAACGGTAGCGGAGGAATTTCTATCATGTCCACTTGACGAAACATGTCGAGGAGTAGAAGGGCGAGAGTTCCTTTGACTCTCCACTTGTTCTAACCTCCCACTAATAGTCGTCACTTCTCCCTTTATGGCTCCCACCTCCGTACTCAACCTTTCAAGAGTTCGGGTCATAGCCTCAAGAGTAACCCTCATATTTTCCATTTCATTAGAATCCACGGTTTGAGACGTGGTTCCCTCCATTGTCAAGGTATCACCTACAGAAACAACAAACAAGTTAGTTAAAAATCCCTCTCCTCACTCACAGTCTTTCGGCTCACTCACACTCGAGCTCCACAAGTGTTGTAGATTGGCTAGTAACCCATGAATCCTTAAGGTATAAGTATTCTCTTATCCAGAATGGATTCTTGTTAGAAACTCAAAGAATTCTCGTCGGAATAAAGCTAAGAGTTACAACGTATTCAAACAACAAAAGCACACAAACAAACGTTGACACGAACACTAAGCTTCAAAGGACTAATTAACAAGCTAGTAGGAATGTACTAGGTCGTCAATTAGTGTTCAAACCAACAAATGAAACTAAGAAACAATAAAATGAAACTAAGAAATCTAAAATTTGAACTCAAAATGTTGTGTGAACAGTAATTTAGTGATGTGGCAGTCCACTATTAGCCTCAATTTTGTCAAAATTTTACTCTCCAATTTCAAGGCTTGACCAATCTACAATTTTGAAATGGTTGAATTGGTTAATGGAGGGAAATTTATTCTTGAAGCTTCTTTTTTTTCAAGTTCAAAACAAGACTTGACCCTTTTGGTACTTTCTCCTTGAAACAAGGTCCTTAAATCAAGGAAAGTAGGTGAAAAGTGGTTGTCAAGTCTTTTGAGTGATATGATCAAGTCTTTCATCAACAAATACTACAACTTGGTGTTTCACCTTTTGTGGATCTAATGTTCACTTTTTGTTTTAACAAAGATGAAAAGGGTGAAGAACAACAAGAACACAATAACAACACCAAGAACAACCAACAACAACCAATTGCCAAAACAATCCACCACAACAACAATGTTCAACAATGGACAGCCAAGTTCAAGTTCCCAATAACAACATCAATTTTTTTAGAGCTCAAATCTAGATCGACTCAAAGTGTTAGTGAACAAGAGAGATAACACTAGAAACAACACGTAAGACAAGTAAAAATCTTGGCCAAGAACACAACAACGGACAGATTTGACTGTTTCTGAAATTTTTCAGTTTTCAGTTTTCTTTTTTGTAGTTTTCAAGTCCCAAGCCCAAGATTGATCTTGTTAGAACAAAATCAAAGAAGGTTTTGATACCAAATGATACAAGTTCAAACTTACAACAAGGAATCAAGAGAACAATAAGAACAACATCACTAGAGAATCAAAGGCCCCACTCGGCTTCTCTAGGTTTTCAAGGCACCAACAACAATTTTCAACAAGTTAGATGAATAACACAAGATTTCAATAACTATAGTGAATAGAAAGAGCCCCACACGGCTTCACTATATCAAGATACAAACAACAAGATTACAAAATGATGGATAGTAATTTGACACAAAATATCCTAAAATCTAAGAACCCTAACATGAAGATTAGGACCCTAAGACTAAAAGATATTTACACCAAATTCTTACTTGAATCAAGAGGAACTCATGACCCTCAAGACCCCAATTTTCTAGCCAAAGAACAACAAAAGTGTTACTACACTTTGTTGTCTAGTTTTGGTTTCACTCTCAAGAACAAGAGAGAGAAGTTCTCAAATATTACAAGACTTGTGTAGTGAAAATATCAATAATGAACTAAGTTCAAGAAATAGCCCTATTATTGTCTATTTATAGTACTCCACAAAATAAAAGAAAAATGACCATTCTAGCGTTTGTCTTGTGTGGCTTTGGAGTGTAATTAAAAAAAAGTGTTACTACACTTTTTGGAGTGTAATAAACTTACACTTCAAAGCCCCTCTTCATACTTCAAAACATAAAATCCCTTAGATGAATTAATTACACACTCACACACGGCCATTTGCATGAACATGACTAGAAGTTTTTGTAACTCCCGCGCTTGGCTACGTGTGAATGGTCTTGAGCTAGTTGTACTTGTATCATTTGGAGAGAAATTCGAAGTAATTTCCCAAAAACAAAGAAGTCTCTCTCTTCTCTCTTCTTCTTTTTCGTTACGTCACTCCAAATTTAAGAACGTTTACTAGCTTCACCCATGAGCACCCCATATATACCCCAAGTAACAACAAGACAGTACTAATGTGCATGGGATCAGCGGAGCCAACAGATGGATGATAATGGTGGACTTGGATGATATGCCTAAACCTGCTTAAGACCCTTGTGCTGCTAAACGCTGTTGGGACAGTAGAAGGTTTTGACATTCTGAATTGTGGAGAGTATTAGTATAATATTTGACGACTTTTTTTACTTAGTCCCCTTTTGTATATGTGAACTATCTTAAATCATTGAAATAACAGTAGAGTTGTAGTTTCACAAATCTTGTTGTGTCACATCCTTTAAAGTTTAAATATCTGTTATTCATAGCCTTCTCTAGGTTATGCAGTTACTAATTAAAGCTATGATTTTATTTCTCTTGCTTCTGCTTTGAATTTACCTTTTCTTTCTAATCTTTCATCTGAGTCTTAGTTGACGATTGATCAGAATTCTTTTATTGTACTATTGTCATCTTAGCTGAACGCTTAGCTTAGTCTCGTACACTGTTAGTCTCACCATCTGCTAACGTGCCTAAGTTTAGAAGTTTAAATCTTGAATAGAATGTAAGCTGATCTATTTACTTAGGTGACAATATTGCTCAATTTGCAAAGTCTAACGTAGTTGGACGAAGAAAATCATTTAAGGCTCAATCACCAACTTTCTGTTATCATTCTGGACAAGTTTTGCATAATTACTAAAGTTCCCCAATACCTGCAAGAACAGAAGAATTTATTATTTGAGATGGTCTCAAGTAAACTAAATGAATCAGCCAGACAGCCACTCATCTTTCATTGTGTAGTTGAGCTAAAACACAAATGAATAAATAGTAGAGGGCATTCAAATCGCCTTCAAATGAGATGGCAATAGTATTCGGGATGTGCAACCAGGGCCTTTATAAGGAATTTGATGCCTGTTTTTAAACCTTAAGCTTCAGGAGAGCTAACCTCCGAAACAATAGTATATAAAAGAGGGGGAAACTCATGAACTGGAAGGCCAGTTACAACTGAGCTGCCGCATTGTTGCCTTTGTTACTGAATATTGCACGATCCTTTTTGGTGAAAATGGACAACAACATCAGATTCTCTTTTTTAATATTTACAAATATGAGTAACAAAACATACAAGAAAATTTGAACTAATAGAATTACCAGACTAAACGGCTTAATTGTATTCATACAAACCTAAATATTGATTTTAAGAACAGTAAAAAGATGTCTTATCTACAATGGGATTCACCTTCTATAAACCATGACTGGAACTTAATATGATGGCTAAAACGAAAATCTAGTGCCCCTGTCTGATCTTCTGTTGCTGGTTATTCTGTTGCTTCCGACTGAGACAAATCTGTCGATCACTGTGTCCAAGAAACTGAAATATGTTCGGCGCCACGGCTTGCGAACGAGCAAGATATAGTAAGGAACAAGAACACCGGTAACAAATCCCAGTCCTACACCCACATAAAACCATTTGTCAAGGAATTCATCGCTGCTGTCATTCTCTAGTACCGTTCTATTGTCCGAGTTTCCATTATGGCATAGTACTAGAAGTGGAGCTCCACAAAGATGGGGATTCCCCTCAAACGCAGATGCTGTAAAAGTTGTCATCTGCCCCTTATAAGGAACCATACCGGATAAATTGTTGTTTGAGAAGTTAAGATAGCTCAAGAATGACATTGATTCCATGCTTGATGGGATGACACCTGAAATCATATTACTCGAGAGATCAAGCGATGCCAACTGACGTAAGCTTGAAATTTTTTCTGGAATTTGCCCACTGATTTGGTTTCCAGACAAGTTCAAAGCTATGAGGCCATGCAACTTTATCAATTCCACAGGAAAAGCTCCATTGAAGTTGTTTCTAGACAAGTCTATTGAGGTAAGAAGTGATAGTGTCTTGGTGTACTTTTGGAACTGGTTTTTCAAATTTACTACCAAGCTTTCTTCATAGTAAATCCCTCTATACTTCCCATATAACAGATACCCATTCATCTTTTGCTCTTGTACCATCGCGTTTAGGTCTCCTACGCTTGTTGGAACCGTGCCAGTTAAGTTGTTTTCTGCAAGATCAAGGACCTGCAATGAGCTCAGACCTGACATTTCTAAAGGAAGTTCTCCGGAAAATGAATTTGACCTTAATCTGAGGATTCTGAGGTTTTGAAAACCATCAGAGATCCATGAGGGGAACTTTCCGGATAGCCTGTTGTTGCCTAGATCCAGTGTCTCCAAACTAGATAAATTTTTCCAAGAAAAAGGGACCCCTCCAGAGAATTTGTTGTCATTTAAGTGCAATGACTGAAGCTGGATCAATTGGCCTAAAGAATTTGGAACTGAGCCAGATAGATTATTGTTCCCAAGGTCTAAAACTTTCAAGTAAGAACACTCCCCTATGCTTGAAGGGATACTTCCTGTTAGTTTATTGTTTGATAGATCAATGACTTGAAGAAGGGTCATCTTTCCAATAGTAGCTGGTATTTCACCTGAAATTTCGTTACCCGAAAGAGACAGAAATATCAAGTCTGGCATGACTTCAGATATATTCTGAGGAATGTGACCTTGAAACTTATTGTTTGATAGATCAAGCAATTCAATTGGGGCACTAGGTAATGGAACAGTTCCTTTTAATAGGTTTTCACTCAAATCTATATCTGCAAATGGAAATGCTGGTAATGTATTTGGTAATTCACCATTTAACTGATTAAAAGAAAAATTCAGCAGGGATAAATTAGAAGAAATGTCCCAAAACCAGCCTGGAATGGAATCTGAGATACTTGCATTTGAAATATCTAGGAACTTGAGCTCTTTTTGAGACTTGAGCCAAGTAGGAAAAGCAGGACCTAAATGGCAAGACCCCATGCCGAGATTCCCAATCTGAAATGGAGGAATCCAGTTGGGATTAACATTCAAGGTCAAGGAGTTGGATGAAAGGCCAAGAATCTTCACTTTGCTCAGGTTCTTAAAATGAAGTTCTGATAGAGTACCTGTGAGGAAATTAGAGGAAACATCAAGAACAGACAATTCAGAAAGCTGTCCAAAGCTCTCCGGTAGAGTGCCATTTAGCTGGTTTCTTGTAAGTCCCAAGTTGGTCAAATTTGGGAGCTTTCCTAAAGAAGCTGGTATAGGTCCTTCAAATAAGTTGAAAGCTAATACAAGTTGTTGAAGATTTTTCAACTGACCCAACCACTCTGGTATTTTACCAACAAGAAAATTGTTGCTCAGAGTTAAGTACCTCAAACTAGGCAAAGGCCTCTTGGAATCACATTTCTCCATTCCTTCGAGTATTTCAGGTAGACTTCCTGCCAAGTTGTTGCCTGATAATTCAAAGTTGATTAAATTGCATAGTCCTCCAAAAGTACTCGGTATTCCACCTTCAACGTTGTTCAGAAAGAGATTGAAGTGAGTCAGGTGAGTCATATTCCCGATGGCTCTAGGCAATTTTCCGTGTAGTTTGTTTGAACCTAAATCGAGAACTTCTATCTGTTTCCAGCTTCCTCTAAATAGCTCGAGGCAATTGGCACTAAGGTTCTCGTTTAGTGCGAGGTTCAAGTATCTTAACCTTGGAATCTCACCGATGCCAAGTGGAATTCTGCCTCTTAAACCGGAGTTGCTCAAGTCTATATATTCAAGACTGCTGATATTTACAAGCCAACTCGGGAACATTGAGTTGAAACTGTTGAAACTAAGATCGATAACAGCTAATGAAGAGAAGTTAACAGGAGTAAGATATGAAACGGAACCAGACAACCCACAAGATGAAAGATGCAACTCTGTTAAATGCGGAAGCTGGTTTAGCATTTCCAACCAACTTGATCCTACCATAGAAAGCCCTATTTGGTTCATCCCAAGATATTTTAAGGAAACAAGACTAGTTACCCACTGAAATCTTTCAGCAGTCAAGGCTGAGAATTCTGAAGAAACATCAAGATACTGCAAGTGAGAAAGATTTCCCAAAGTGGGAGGTATTGTACCCAAAAAACCAGCTTTTGATAGATTGAGATATTCCAAGTTCTTCAAAGAACCAACAAATTTTGGAATTGGGATTCCACCAAATGTGTTTAGACTCAAATCCAAGTATCTTAAAGATTGAATTTTTAACAAAGAAGGCCTAACCACCCCACTCAAGTTCCAAAATCCATACCTGGTAACATCATCAGAATCCACTGGAAATGGATTGTGAAGGTCTATTTTGATAACAGAACCAGTAGTGTTACTGCACCTTATTCCTCTCCACTTACAACAGTCTCTTCCTTGCCACGACGAAAGCCGGTTTTCAGGATCATTCAGGCCATTCTTGAAATCAACAAGGGCTTCAAGATGATTAGCTGAACAATTTGTAGCACCATTTTGGGCATTACAAGCAAATTCTACTGCTATTGAATGCAACATGACAAGAAAGAGAAAACACACTTGAAGCCTCTCCATGAATTCCAAGTCTTGGAACTAAAACAAGCACCCTTTTCTTTAGATGGTTGAAAATAAATGGTGTATTAGCAATTAGTACTGTTATCAAAATGGTTGTCACTTTCCATTGACTGAATAAGGAAATTGATTTAGTCAACTGGTCTCTATTATCATTAGGATTTGGAAATGATTTTGTCAAATTTTCTTGAGCGTCAATCTTTCGGTTTTTGTCGTTAGCTTTTGTTCTTTATATTATCAAGTTATCAGAAGTCAGCAGCATGACAATAAACAAAAACAGAAAATGTTATAAAGGGACAAGGTGCAGACAACTTTCCAAATTCCCAGTTGACTTTAACCAACAAAAAGAAAAAGAACTTTCCAAGGTGATCAATACAGCTCGAGTACATGCTGTTGTCATAGAGCTAATTAAGACATTTGGATATATTAATTTGATTTTGCACGAAGAAAGAAGAAGAGATAAATTCTGAATTGCTGATTTTATGTAAACATTTTAAGTTTTATATAAAAATGTATCTAGAGAGTAAAAAATGGTTTTGATAACAATTATTTTATACTTTTTGACTATTATGGGGTTTTGAAGACATTAGTATGGCAAAGACCCAAACGAAAAGGTGAATTTGAAAATATATACATATTCTTTTTCCATCAAAACTGTTAGCAAAATACGGAGCAAAACAATAATAAATTATCTACCTTAAATTCGCAGCGAATCTTGATTTTGCTGCCGAAAAGGATCTGCCCCAAGTCTCTTTGAATCTCTTGGAATCAAAGTGTGATTTCACAAACTAAATACCTTTATACTCTTAGATGTTTTGTTAATGCCAAGAAAATGGTCACAACACTTTTTTTATTTTTTGTGTTCTGATTTTCGTCACTCTCTCTCTATCAATAAGAAGAAGTAGATCTTGGAACATATAAAGGGTTGTTGACAGTTTTTGGATAAAAAGAAAAGTTTTCGGATCGGTCCACATGGGCGACCAAGGATCCGTAATCCAACATCTCTTACTTCGCACAAGGTGGGCAAGACTCGAGCCAGTACAACATCAACAAATCACAAATTTATACGGCAAATAGTTCGTGCGACCTATGAGCATCACGAGCTTTACCTATAGGATTTTACAAGATATATTTAGGAATCCAATCACATGTGGAAAGAATTCGCTACTAATATGAGGATACTAATACTCACAATACCCCTGACATCATTCACTACTTCAGTAGTTGCTTATCCGATCCCTCATCCTCTTAAAGAGACGAACTCGAGTTCATAGTTAACTTTATATACACAATTACACTTGACTCTTATATGGTTAGTGTAATAGTCGGCTTGTGTAAACAAGTTAATGTGTTCATTTTAATCGTTTTTCCTTTCAACTCGAATCTATTTGTTCAAAATCAATTATTTTCCTAGACATGCATAGCATTGTCGAATCTTTCATGGCTATTAGTAACATGCTAAGTAGCAACACTGCTCGAAACTTCAAGAAATAGTTAAAGGTTTAAGGGTATTTCAATGAAAAGTTAAAATAACTTTTTTAAGGTCTCACACAGTGAAGGAGCAGAGATTCATTCTTCTATTAACCCATTGGTCGCTAAGCACACGTGGTATGAAACACGTTCTACGATGTTCGCACCACATATTGGTGCGTGTGTCTTATTCTTTTATCATTCAACATCGTACAGATCTAGGTCTAGACACTTCTAAATGTCTACCCTGAGTTTCTTTCTTTAATAATCCTCAAATTCATATACTTAGAGAAACTCACATCTGGCTTTACAAAATAAGTCATTATCTTATGATGGAACTTTTCTCTTCACGTTCCTCGACGTAAGAGGCGATTGCTCGTGTGGAGAGCCAAACTCGCCACTTGTTAGACGCACTATATTAATAAAATATATTTTCACATACATATGAGATTGAACATAAATTCAAGATTCTTATATTGATAATAATTATAATCAAGTCATCTACAATACATAAACATAATCATATCCTATGTAATTCTATAGTCATAACATATTTCTCAAACAAGTCTCTAGATATCGCCTTAGTAAAGGGATCAACTATCATTTCTCGTATAGGAATGTATTATAAATTTATTTCTCCACTTGCTAATATGTCTCTTATACAGTTATACTTAATATCCATGTGTTTGATTTTGTTGTGATATTTAGGATCCTTTGTATATGCGATATCCGCTTGACTGTCACAAATAAATTCATAGGACCTTTAGAATTCTTTGCGATGTTCAAATGCTCAAAGAATCTTTTTAACCAAACAGCTTCTTGTACTGCAGATCACAAGCCACAAATTTGGATTCCATAGTTGACAAGGCTGTGCAAGTTTGTTTCTTACTTTTCCATGAAATTGCACTACCATTTAGCAAGAAGGCATAACCGGAAGTTGATTTTCTATCATACCGGTCACCAGCCCAATCAGCATCTGTATTACCTCTTATGGATAAATCGGATCCACTATAGCATAGTGAATAATCAGCAGTTCCCTTCAGGTATCGAAAAATTCTCTTTACTGCTTTCCAATGATCTCTTCCAAGATTAGATTGATATCTGCTAACCAGACCTACGGCATAACAAATGTTTGGATGAGTACATATCATAGCATACATCAAACTCCCAATTGCATTGGAATATGGTACTTGAGACATGTCTTCTTTTTCTTTTTCAGACTTTGGACATATTTCAAGGCTTAAAGTTTCACCGCTTCTATAGGAGTATCCATGGATTTGCAACTATTCATTCAAAAACATTCTAAAATTTTCATTATGTATGTTTCTTGAGACAGACTCAAAATTTTCTTGGAACGGTCTATTTGAATTTTAACACCCAATATATAGTCTACTTCACCCATTTCTTTCATGTCAAATGACTTTGAAAGCCATGACTTAACAGTTTTTACATACTCCAAATTATTTCCAGCTAATAAAATATAATCCACGTAAAGCAAAAGAATCATAAATATTTCATTGGACTTTTTCACATAGATGCAATTGTCCTCATCGATCATAGTGAAATCTAATGAAATCACTTCCTTATAAAATCTCAGGTACCACTACCTTGAAGACTGCTTAAGGCCATATATTGATCTGTTTAATTTACAAACTTTTCTTTCTTGGCCTTTAACAACAAAACCTACAGGTTGTTCCATGTAGATTTTCTCATTTAGTTCTCCGTTGAGAAAAGCGCTCTTCACGTCTATTTGGTGTAATTCTAAATCTAAACGTTCAACTATAGCCAAAAGTAGGCGGATTGAGGTAAATTTCACAACTAGTGAAAAAGTTTCCTTATAATCTATTCCAGCTTCTTGAGTAAAACCTTTTGCGACCAATCGTGCTTTGTGCATTTCTATTGACCCATCTGATTTGTGTTTAACTTTGAGAATCCATTTATTCCCAATAGTTTTACGCCCAGAAGAAAGGTCAACTAGATCCCAGACTTTATTGGTTTTCATAGACCCTAATTCTTCTTTCATTACTTTTATCCATTTATCTTTTTCAGGACTTGATAAAGCATCAGTCACAGAATTAGGTTCATCCAATTCTATGGGAGATACCAAGAAAACATAATCCTCAATCTCATAAGATCATTTAGGTACACCTTTTCTGGTACTCTTACGTAATTGAAGTTCAGATTCCTCAATAGGATTTCAGGATTCATGACTCCCACTTGGACCAAGAATCATTTCTTGATCAATTGAATTATCAAGGATGTCCTGCGACATTATTTGATCATCTGAATTCAACATTTCGTAAAGAGGCTTATTTTTTTTTATTTCTTTCTTTTTGAAAAATTATTTTCCAAAAACGTGACATCTCGTGATTCAATTTCAGTAGTACTTCCATCTTCCAATTCACCAATGAACACATATCCTTTAGAGTGTTCTGAGTATCTTATAAAAATACATTTCTTTCCTTTTGGACTTAGTTTTTTAAACTTACCAAAATGATCTTTAATATAAGCAGCACAACCCCAAGATTGTAGATCATTAAAGTTTGATTTATTAGCAGTCCATAGTTCATAAGGAGTAGAAGATACTAATTTAGAAGGCACTTTGTTCAATAGGTAGGATGCAGTTAATAATGCATCTCCCCAGATATAGATTGGTAAATTTGTTTGAGCCATCATGGACCTTGTCATATCCAATAATGTTCTATTCCTTCTTTCGGCTACACTATTTTGTTGAGGTGTATAAGGAGTAGTTAATTGTCTGATAATGCCTTTTTCAATACACAGTTCTTCAAGCTGTTTTGACAAATATTCACGACCTCTATCGGTTCTTAATGCTTTCATACTTTTGTCTAATTAATTCTCAACTTCATTCATATATCTTTTGAACCATTCAAGTGCTTTGGATTTATGATATATCAAATAGACATACCAAAGCGTGTGAAATTGTCAATAAATGTAATGAAATATGAAGCACCAGTCTTTGCCCTCACATTCATTGGACCACAGATATCATAATGGATTAATTGCAATGGGAATTTGACTCTTTTAGCCTTCCCAAGTGGTTTTCGTGTAATCTTTCCGACAAGATAATTTTCATAAGTTGGCATTTCAATTTTGGAGAAAAAACCTAGATGTCTTTCATTTGTCAATCTATTCATTCGGTTTTCCCCTATGTGACACAATCTAGCATGCCAAGTAAGTATATCAACATCATTATTACTTGAATAACATGACATTACACAACGGTCAACATAATAGTCCTAAGTTGAAGGATTACAATCTAAAACAATAAACTGGTCATAACGATGTCCAAAACCATAAAAAAACATTATATAGAGTAATTCTTACACAATTACGACTAAAAAACAAATAAAAACCAACGTCTAAAAGAACAAACACAGATACTAAATTTCGTCGAATTTCTGGAGCATATAGGACGTCATGAAACATTAAAGACTGGCCTCCACGCAAATCTACTTTGCAAGTGCCAATCCCTTTGACTTCAAGTCTTGCATTATTTCCTACATAAATCCACCTTGATCTAGGTAAAACTCGACGGAACTCCAAAAACGCTTCTCAATCTCGACTCACATAGTCGGTGGCTCCTGGTTCTACAATCTACATAGAATAAGATTCAGTTAATAAAGAAGTGTTATAAACATGTGTAGAACTAACAGTTGCGCTTAGAAATGCTACCTTTTTCTGCTCAGGACATTATTTTGGAAATTATAGCACTTCATCTTGCTCTTTTCTTTCTTCTTGAAAAAACTTTTTTTCTTCTTGGAATTTGGCTTATTCTTTTTCTCAGAGGGTCCTTCTTCGGCCACTTTACCCTTACCGTTCTTTTTTCACTTTTTCTTGTACTTGAATCCTGAAGAGTTCTTAGCACTTGATTCTACCATAAAATCATTAGAAGCATCTTTAGCAGCACCAAGCCACTCATCTTCAAGTTCAACATGATGGGCAACATCAGAAAAAGTTTTGATCTCTCATTGTGGGTTAAGTTGACCTTCAGGTGTTCCGAACTATTGGAAAGTGATCAGATCACTTTTTGAACCTGCTGCTCATCCGAAAGAACGTGACCAGCACTTTTGAGTTGAGTTATCATATTTGACATCACCCTAAGGTGTTGTTTGATGTTCTGATTATGACGTTTCTTGTAAGTGTTAAATTTGATAGTCAGTTGTCTGAGGTGGGTAACAGAAGTACCCCCGTATATTCCTCACAAGTGTGCCCAGATGGCATTGGCAGTAGGAAATTCCTCACACTTATATATGAGGTCATCAACCATAGAACTTACAATGATTTCACGTGCAATAGAATCAACCTTTTTTCAAGTCTTATAAGCTTCAAGGTCTCTTCTGTGTTGTGTAGTATTTCCCTCTTCTGGTAGACTTAAGACATGGTTAATTCCTTCAAGAGTATTTTCCTCTTCCAGTACATATCACATTTTACGACTCCAAATATCATAGTTGTCTCCATTTAGTTTTTCTCCTTTGTTCAAGTCAGCAATTATACTTTTTGATGCCATGTCTGTTATTAAGAGACAATCACGCAAAGATTTTATCAATTATGCTTGCAAGTTACACATTTAAGCAAATCATTTCACATAAAGGTTTTATGTTTAGTGTAAAATCGAAAGGACACTTAAGAACCCAATCATCATATACGAACTAAACACTTTACCAAAATTAGAAATTAATTTCTTAATGTGGATTAGAATGATAGCTTTCAATTAAGTCGTTTAAAACTCAAACAAATGATAAAATTCATATAAAAGGAGATAAACAACTTAATATATATATATATATATATATATATATAATATAAAGTTAATAATAACTTCATGTTACAAGTCAATCTAAAAATAAAAATCATTCCATAAATATTCTAGACGACTTATGTACACCCAAAAAGGCTCGATAGGCCAAATCTCGTGGTAAACATTAATTAATATCTCGTCCCAAGGGTCACAGAGAGAATTTGTTAAAATAGCTAATGCTTCCCAATCTGAGATTTCTACGTAGTTTTCTAGTTCTACACGTTTCAATTCAAACATTTGAATAAAACTAGCAACTGTAATACTAGGTGACATCTTAAAAGACTTGAATTCTTTCAATTTCTTCTCTCTTTCCCTTCGCATAGCCCTTTCCTTCCGCAATAAATTTTGTGTCGCTTTAGGAACACCATTTGTATGATCTCACGATCTCGAAAATATGTCCTTCGACCGTGCTCTTCCACTTTGTTTCTTTGCTCGACATCCTGAACTCCCACTTGGAGTGATTCGAGTTTTCCCTGTTCAGCATTTCTGAAATAGGGACCAAGAAACAATAAGAATGATTATGTCATTCAATGCGACAACTTATGTCGCAATTTATTGTAGAAGTCACAATCTGTTTATGAAAAATTAGGAACTATTTTAGACAAGAATTATGTCAAGCCTAATTTATACCCTCAATAAAAAATATTAAAGGCATAATATTTTACACTACATGATTTTCTGTTTTTCTTTTATTAAAGTAATTATAGTGCAACAGTAAACACCCTTTTATACATATGTACTACAATTTATACTTGTACTATGTCAGTATCATACAACAGCCCAAAAATATAAATAAAAGGGCCCAATTCAACAATATGTATACTTACTGCACTGTTCATATATTGATTCCCTTTTCCTAAAAACAAGGCTAAAGGGTACATTTTTTTAAAGTCAACTACAAATAAAAAAAACTTTTACTTGTTTATTAAAAGAAAAAAAAAGAGGCAAAAGTAAACACTGTTATTCTTTTTCTTCTGAAGAACGCGACATCTTTCACCCTTTTTTTAAATTAAAAGGTGCCTTAGCAGCATTTGCATCCACAACAACAATCACAACAACAAATAATATGAAAGATCAAATTCAAAAAAAATTGAGCGTCTTAGTAAATCAGCGGTTTGTTGACCGGAGTTACGGTGCGCCTGATTAGAGTAGCGGTGGCACCCGACCAAATTTCAACGACGCGTCTGACCAAACTTTACAGCAATTTTTCTCACAAGTATATTCAAATTTGATTTTCTATTTCTACACTTAAAATCGAGATATTATGTCCAAAATTAGGGCAATAATCCTAGCTCTGATGCCATTGTTATCAAAATACAGAGCAAAACAATAATAAATTGTGTACCTTAAATTCACAGTGGATCTTGATTTTGCTTACGAAAAGGATCTGCCCCAAGTCTCTTTGAATCTCTTGGAATCAAAGTGTGATTTCACAAACTAAATATCTATATACTCTTAGATGTTTTGTTAATGTCAAGAAAATGGTCATAACACTTTTTTATTTTTTGTGTTCTGATTTTCGTCACTCTCTCTCTCTCTATCATGAAGAAAAAGTAGATCTTGGAACATATAAAGGGATGTTGACAGTTTCTAATTGTAAATGTTCCCCCTAAAATTCAAAATATAATCTCATATTCTTTCTTCAAATAAAAAGAAAAGTTTTTGGATTGGGTCGGTTCAGTCTACATAGGTGACCCATGACTCGTAATCCAACAAACACTAAACATTTTGTATTACTACACCAATGAACTACAAAATACAATTCAATATGAGAAAAACTTCTCAGGAATCGGCTCTCAGGTCGAGGTTGAGAGTCAACAGTTGAATCATGGGTCAAAGTCAGGATTGTATTCGGGTTGACATCAAGAGTCAGGTCCCAAGTTAGGGTCGAAAAGTCAAGTCCTAGGTTAGGAATTGGGTCTTGTATCATAAATTAGGTGTCAATCGAGTAAGGAGTTGGGTTCTGAGTTAAGGTCCGGAGTAGTGGCTAAGTTAGGGTAGGGAGTTGGGTCTCATGTTAAGGTAAGAGTTAGGTCCCAGGTTGTGGTCAGGAGTCAGGTCCTAGGTCCAGGCTGGGAGTTTAAGTATCAAGTCCTTGGTTATGAGTCAAGTCTACGGTAGGTTGGGTTCTTGGGTCGGGACCCGACTTCTATCCTAACCCGAGACCAACTTCGTATCACATCAGGACATTTCTAATGAATCGAATCTAGGACCTGGAACCGAGATCGGCTTCGGATCCCGTCAAGACGTTTCTAAATGTTTTGCAGAAATTTTGACTTTTTTAGAGTCGCCACTTAATTTTTGAAAAGGAATTAAAAAAACCTTTTGAAATACTTTAAACGATCCAAAATAGTAAAATCATTTAAAATTTAAAGAGTCTGAGTAAGCGGTTACTATCAACATTTTAGAAAGGTTTAAGGCACCTAAAACGTTCGCTAACTTGCGGTTATCCGAACTGTTTGAAAACATCTTTTGACTAACTTCAAAAACAGATTGATTTGTTGAAAAGAAAGTGATTTTAGGAATATTTTGACGTTTATGCAAAATTAGGTTTTTAGAGACTTACCTAAGGATTTGACTAGGTGCGCAAAACATATAAGGCAAACAAGCATAAAGAAGAGGGGGAAGGGGAGAAAGTAATAGATTTAGGCCGTTGGGCCCAAATCGATAATACATGTCCTAATCCAACGAGCGTTCGGCCCATAACCTATCCTAAACTATTTTTCATCGAACCTTTAGTTCGAGTTTTGCTTCACCTATATTAAATTTATAAATTTGGCTTCGAGGCCCAAATGAATGAATAATGAAATGAAGAAACAAATAATAAAGACAACAATAATTAAATAAATAAATGAAATGAAAAATGAGACTTTTGAGTCTCTTGGCCGCTTCAGAGATGGATTTTGACCCACCTTTCTTCTTTTGACTCCTCGTATTTGTATGCCATGTAACCGACTTAAGATTTTCCCTCGGGCTCGAATCAAGGAGATGGCCTCAATGGCCCGATATGAAATGCAAAGGGAAAGAGTCTGTTTGGACTCCCGAGCGGGGTTCATGCAAAGAAAGAGGTAAAAAAATTAATAAAGTATTTCTAAACTTCAAGTAAAAGCAACACAGGAATGAATTTATAAACATTATTCAAAAGGGGAATCGAAATGAATAGAAAAGATTCCTTCAAGAATCAGCACAGGCAATATACTTAAAATGAAGCATCTGCAAATTGCATAACATATTGAAAAAAAGTAAACATATTCAATAAAGACTTGGAAAAAATATATTCATACTATGAAGTGTTTATGGACACCCCAAAAGCCAAAAGGGAACAAAAAGCAACATTAAAAAAGTATCAAATGGAACTTGGAATATGAAAAGTTAAGCCTTAAACACCCTTTGATCATATAGACAATGTTGGGCAAAAAAGAAAAGAAATCAAACTTGAAAACCGAAAGATATTTAGTTCTTGAAAGAAAATTTTATTTGACATTTGCAAAGTAATCAAGGCTTTTGTAATTCCTTAATGTGATGGTAACTCTACTGATTTTGTCATTACACGAAACCTTTATTTAGACAACCAATCAACATCAAGGCAATTAGTTACTAGAGAACAAAGAGATATTTTAATTGAACACAAAATAACTATTTAAATTAACTAGAACTAAGTGGGTGGGCAGAATGCATTTACTAAAATTAGAACAAAATCTGCAAATATGAACGAACAAGCCAACTTCGAGACTATACCTACGGTGGTCTAAGAATAGATAAGCCAAGAAGGACAATAAAAGTATTAGGAAAACAATATGACTATTCGAAAAAGACCATTTAAACGATCAGTAGATAAACTAGTACGAACAGATACTAAGCAGCCAATCAAGAGAATGATACAAACCAGTTTCAAAAGAGAATACTTAGACTATCCACTCTTCTATTATATGGCTACCTAGCTCATCCTATCCTAATATACTTCTACAGTTTGAATACAAGTTTGGTGACTATAACTCAAGACATAAGAATAGGAGAAAATAACACTACACTTACACTCATCCATACTTTAAGCTCAGCCAATACTTAAGAAAGACAAAGCAGTATAGTGAGGCTTTTTTCCACTCCACAATCTTACTTCCTTAAATATATAGATGCTTCGAATCTGCAAACTACATAGATTTTTCCACATCAAAGATAACAAACGATGAGCAAATTTTATAATTTTTGACAGAAACAACACTCAGTGATGGAACTCTCTTTACCCTTTTTTTATTACTTGAAGCAAAATACGCACACTGTCACTACATATTTACGCACACAACTACACCTCAGTATGTGCAACGACGCGATTCATATACACACTCATACGGAATAGATACACAGACATAAAAAAGGGAAAGAAAATGGAAAGTAATGAGGGAATTGAGTGCAAAACAGTAATGGAACAGTGAACTCAAGAGAATGCAAGCAATATCATCATCACAATCAAATGCCGGGATCCGATTACTAGACTACATCCTCAGAATAGCAACAAGAGAAAAATAAAAAGAATACACGGTGAGGGAAAAACAAAATAAAAGACGTTGACCTTTTATGAAGCAATAAAACAAGACTTTCAAGCTAACGTCGGATTTCAACACCACCTAAAATCGATCCCTCGAGAGTTCCGATCAATTGACGACTTCAAAACTTACTACAGAATTAAAGTTTTTACTGAGTTTTTCATCAAAGAGCCCATTTTCTCTCTTCAGTCTTCCCTCTTTTTTTTTTCTTTTTTATTGTTTATTCCAAACCAAAATTGTCCAACCCGAAAAGAAAGAAAAAAAATCCCCCAAAGCAATGACCCCAATCGGTTCTTATATAGAAAGAAAGAAAAAAAATCCCCCAAAGCAATGACCCCAATCGGTTCTTATATAGAAGACAAAATTAGGGTATTTTAGGGATTTGAAAGTATGATATTGTGAATTTGAAATTCAAAAATCCCCTCCACAACCCCATTTTCGCCCTCAATTCATACCCATTTTTTGGATTTTCCAGAGGAATTGCAAAATAGTGGACCTATTAAATTTTTGCACAACCAATTGTACCAAGGGCGATGAAATTGGAACATATATGTACTAAATTGTACCCCTACACCTGAGATTCGTTGAATTAAGCCGTTGGGGGAGACACCTGGACTCATTCTAGAAGGTTCTCAAGTTTTTCATTACCATTATCGGGTGAGACGTGTGAGGAAGGGTCTGGCCAGATTGATGTCATGGTTTTCAGGTTAAGGTCAGTCGAATTCGAGTCGATTTTTGTTGGAATCAGGTGTTTGCTGGTTAAAATAATTATTGTTGTTATTCGTGAGTTACTGTGCATGAGAGCTAGTTATCGTTGATGGGTTAAGGGAATAGGAAACAGAAGTTGGGCTGGGTCATTATTATTGGTTTGGGCTGGGTGAAATTGTGGTAATTGTTGTTGGATTGTTGTTGTTTGTTGCCGAAGAGGATTGGGCTTGGAGCGGTTGGGTTTTAAAGTGGGCCAGAGTTGGGAGATTTGGGGGTTATTTAATAACCTCAATTAAATCTAATTGGGTTATTAAATAACCCTAATTAGATTTAATTGGATTAGAATAATCATAATTAAATCCAATTGGATTAAAAATAACTCTAATTAAATTTAATTGGATTTAAATCATCCTAATTAGGAAATGATAATTTTTGGGGGTTAAGATTGAATTACAATTTAAGCGACTTATTTAAACTCTAACCAAATTGAATATCCATTGGTCAATTGCATTATAATTGGGGCCAATTTGATTTCAATTGAGGTCATATTTAATTAGTTCGCTAAATTGAATCGTAATCCAACACAACTTAAGTAACAAATTAACCTTGAGTTTCTTGATTTGATAAAAATTAAAAAAATATTCCTCCAAATAAAATATTTTTAGAATAAATCATATTTAAAATCAGGACTTTATCCATTTGGATTAATTTTCAAGTTTAATCATTAAAAGTCTAATTATGATAAAAAAAAATATTCATTTAAATAATAAAATTTATACACTCTCGTATATATAAATATGAAAATGTGTAATCATTAATTAAATAATAAAATTAACTCAAATAAACATTTTAAATTGTATTTATTTAAATAAAATAATTGTTATAATTTTATTTTAAAATTAAAGAAACTCGAAATTAAATTGGGTTGTGGAGGGCAAAAATTAGGTGTCAACAATTTCCCCCCCTTTAGGTAGGATGGATTCAAGTAATCCTGGGCAAAGGGAGGTTGAAATGTAGTAGAGTTTTCAAAATAGAGCCCAGCCTACATATCCCTGAGACTCAGGGAATCAGACTGCCTGTAGTTTGACTCAATCGGTACAAAAGATAGTATTTTATTTTAAACGATCTTTGGCTCGAGACGAGTGACAAGTTGATCGAGTTATGGAAAAGAGGCTTGTAACCTCTTAACCATGAACGTGGAGCTCTTCATATCCATAGGTAAGAATTTACCTTGACATAATTTCCAAAACTCTAGGTGTCCTATCACTCAAATTTGAAAGAAAGAGAAGGTTACCCTCTGTATGAGTTTAAAATATCTCGAAGGTGAAGCTGAAACCAAAATATCCCAAAATTCCCATATGCCTTCTAACAGGGGTGTGGTTGGATGGTAGTGGTGATTATTCATTAGCTCGTGTCCAAAGAGTTTGACGTCCCTCTCTAGACTATACCCTCTCTAGACTATGTCCCATTTTGCTACTAAGAAAGAATTCCACATTGTGTTGCATCCTGTCTGGAGTCGACGGCACCTGTGGTTTTGATTTGAGATTTTCATCCTCTCAAATTCTCTCGACAATGTTTCAAATAAAAGTATTAGTGCTAAACTTAATTCATAAAAGAGGTATGTAGTATTTTACCATATCTCCACGTGAGTCGTCGCCTAAAAAGTGAAGTCATCCTTTTATGTACCTGTTTGAAAGGAAATAACTTGAAACAACAGACACAACAACCCTCTTGGTTGTTGTATAATTATCTCATTTATCGGTTGAATATGTCTTCAAAGTGGGGTGATCCTCTTGGACAACAACGACACTTTATACAGAATGGTCCCTTCAACCGTGTAACCTTATGCTGATATGGTAATCTCTCTGGTCACCTATAATGCTTGTCGTATGTGGCATAATAACATCTCCGATTATTGATAATCATTTTTTTTGTATATGATCTCAGTTAAGTCTTGCACATTTTTTGTACCAATACGACTAATAGATTTTCCTTGAATCGTTAATATTTGGATAATCTTACAATTTATTTGATGTTGGATACGAGGCAACTTATAGATATCTTTTGAATTTCTAGTCTTTAGGTAATCCTGCACATTATTCGACCTTGGATAAGAGAGGCTTACAGATATCCCTCCAATTACTAGTCTCAGGTATTCCTGCACATCATCCAACCTTGGATACAGTATGACTTATAGACATCTCTCAAATTGCTAGTCTTTGGGTAATCCTGCACATAATCAATCTTGGATAGACGCGGCTTATAGAGAACCCTTAGACTTAACAATTTGATCATCTCGCTATTCTCCGATAAGGATTTAGTTGCGATTATGGATAACCTTCGAACTATCGATTTTTGGGTGATCTTGCGCACTATCTGGTTAGGATATTATTGCGGCTTACAGATGACCTATGAGTTGTCAATTCATAGGTAATCTTGCACACTGTCATATTTCAAATAATATGACTTATAGATGACCCTCAAATTGTCAATTTCTAGGAAATCTCATATATCATCTGTCTTTAGATAGCGACTTAAAGGTGTCCCTTCAAATTATGTGCTCTTGATGCATTCAGATGCTTATTCATAAAATAATGAGATATCCTCGACGTCAATATTTGTGTCTCGTGTGTCAATAAATATTAAATATTGATGATAACCTCAACACCAGTATTTATGTCTCACGTGTCAACAGATATTGCTGATGATATCCTCGACGCCAGTGTTTAAGTCTCAGGTGTCAATAAATATTAAATGCGGATGATATCCTCGATGCCATCATTTATGTCTTGCATGTCAAGAGATATGAAATATAGATAATATCCTTGACGCCAGTGTTTATGACTTGCAAGTCAATAAATATGAAATGCTAATGATATCCTCGATGCCAGTATTTATTTCTTACATATCAACAGATATAAAATACAGAAGATATCTTCGACGCCAGTGTTTAAGTCTTGCGTGTCAATAAATATGAAATGCTGATGATATCCTCAACTCCATTGTTTATATCTTACGTGTCAACAGATATTGAATGCAGATGATATCCTCGATATCAGCGTTTATGCCTTGCGTGTCAACAGATATTGCATGCTGATGATATTGCATGCTGATGATATCTTCGATGCTAGCGTTTATGTCTTGCGTGTGAATATATATTGAATGTTGATAACATAATCGATGCCAGTGTTTGTGTCTTGCATGTCAACAGATATTTAATGTTGATGATATCCTCGATGCCAGTGTTTATGTCTTGCGTGTTAAACAGATATTAAATGACCCTCTTGGCGATGACATGAAATGTCCCTCTGGGCGATGATATGATATGACCCTCTCAGCAATGGCATGATTGGCCCTCTTGGCAATTATATGAAATGGCCCTCTTGGCAATGACATGAATGGCCCTCTTGGCAATGACATGAAATGGCCCTCTTGGTAATGGCATAAAATGGCCCTCTTGGCAATGATATGAAATAGCCCTCTCGACAATGAAATGAAATGGCCCTCTTGGCAATGATGTGACATGGCCTTCTTGGCAATAACATAAAATGGCCCTCTTGGCAATAATGTGAAATGGCCCTCATAGCCAGAGATTTAGTTTATCTAGATTTTATCGCAGTTGGTGATTTTCAAAACTTGAATTTGACCTCTGGCGCTGGGGAATTTGAAATATATTCCAATATATTAGTGGAAATTTTGAGGACCTCCTCAAAATTCCTGCCCCAGTTTAAAGGTTTTTGAGATGATCTCAGCTCAAGCCGACCCGAAGTCTTTGTTGGTCTTCGTTCTCTTTGTTGGATGATTATCTTCCTCTTGTGAATTTTTGAGATTCCTTTTCGAAAATTCTGCCCCAATTTTCATTTCCTGGGGTTATATGACCGAGCCGTTGGGGCAACTATGTATCCCGTTGAAGCAGAAATCAGGTCAAACGTAGTTCAAGACTACGTTGTGGATATAGAGATAAATTTAATGGGTTGACCAAAGCCAACATAGGCCTCCTACATATCCCTTTTGTTGGGAATTCAAGTCATCCCGTAGTTCATACATAAAAAGAAATGATAGATTATCATAAGTGGTTGACCGAAGTCGACATAGGTCGCCTACGTATCCCATTCTTGGAAATTCTGGACAAACATAGTTCGTACATAAACTCATAATGGCCCTAAAATACTCTTTCCATCTTACTAGGATAGAAATAAGCACTTCTATGGATAATATGACGTTTGCATTGCATTTGTCTAGATAGAACGAAGCTCAAATGTCCAATTTCCTTAGTCATCGCCTTCCTAGTTAACCACCTCAGTTTCCTCTAAATTAGGTTTCTTTGATTCTCAAACTCTTTGAATCTTCTGTTGACTATTCTAGGGCTATCATTATCTTGCTTCTTGACATAACATGAAAATGGTAGGTTTTAAGTTATTGTTATTCGACGACTGACGAGTCGTGAGTGGAGGTCCAATTCAACCATGATTTCTCCAATTAATCTTCTATGATTCCAATTGTCTTGAAAAATTCTTCCCTCACAATTTTCCTTATTCCATCCCCGAGATCATCGCTAACCGGTTTTGAAAAATGATTGGTAGAGTCCAGTTTTACTACTAGTCATTTTTCTTTTCCTGTAACAAAGTTATAGTCAAGAGGGGGGATCTCTTATTCATTTTGATCTGGTGAAATAGGGTTATTATGTGCCAACACAGAGTAGTTTCTATTACCTGCAAAGTAAAATCAACTCAAACGCTGACGTGTTAGACTTTTTTAGTAATAAGTAAAGCAAAATGATAAGGTAGAAAGTAAACACATAGAGTTGTTTCTTATCTCATGCGAATTGATCCATGAAGTAATAATGACTACAGAATTTCAATGAACAGGATTTTGATCAATGACATGGATAGGTGGGATTTGTCAGGAAGGTTCAACTCTTTTTTTCCTTCAAGAAAGTGGAGGACAACAGAGTTTTTGAAGATAGGGGTTGGGCCGAAAGGTTGCCTTCATATCTCACGGGGGATAAATCAGGTCCTACGTAGTTCAAAACAATAATGGATTTTTCTAATGCTAAACAACTTTCTTAAAATGGTAGCGATCATTTTGAAAGTTTTAAGAATGACTCCGGACTTTTCTGAGAAACTTGGGGGACTTGGAGTACGTTTGATTGGACTTTTGTATAGTGGGATATATTTCTGCCTAGAGATGCCCTGTGAAAATGGGATTGGATCAATTATCTTTTGATTCGAATCGACATAACACGTATAAGCATATAAATAGTTATATCACACAAGCATATGATAATAAACATGCATCCTAATTGGGTGACCTTTTTGAGCCAAGGGTTGTCCTAACGTATTTTGAAGAAAATATACGCCTTTTTAAAGCCAATCCATTATCCCCAAAAATCTTCATAGGTGTATAAATGACATAAATGTCTACAAAAGTAGCACAAAAGGTATACAATCATTAGGGAAAGGAAAATTAACATGAGAAAAAAAATAATGTCTCGCGCAGGGGATAGGAAATACTAGTTCCTGAATGCTCTTCTATCGGCCTTCACCCTCTTATCTTTGTCCACTTCTTGACATTGGCGAGATCCATTGATCATCAAGTAATTTCTGTATAGCTGTGTCCTAGATGCAACCGTCTAAATCGATAAATTTCTTTCTTTCCTTGCTCCAATTCCTTACTCAATTGGTGTATGATTGAGGCATCCTTACACGAAAGTAAGCAAAGCAAGCCTTCTCCCGACCCCCCCAAAGAATAATGGATTGGATTAAACAAACATATATTTCTTCAACACATAGATATGATTCGTCTGTAATTGACTCGAGGTCAATAGACGCAGGCAAGTTTTTTAATAGGCCCAATACCCCCTCGGGTATTGGGTCGTCCTAGGCTCATGCCTAAAATAGGGTTTTGGTTTTGTTGTATCCTATGTGTCTAGAGTGAGTTTGAACCAGGTTCCCAAGCGGATAATTTGGGTTTGAAAATACGAATGACCATCAGACAACTCACGTGCTAATAAACCATCGTATTTCCAACACTTTATTTGGAATTGAACAACAGGGGCTGGGACATCCACGAACCCCAAAACAGTTTGTAAATAAATGCAAGAATATGCTATGAAATAAATAACTAAATACCATGAAATCGAACATATAATCACATAGACAGTTAATCAAAAGACGAAATCAAATATCTGGTTATAACCTAGTTAAATATATCCCCAGCGGAGTCGCTATTTCTGTTTTGCGAAAATTTTGACTTTTTTAGAGTCGCCACTTAATTTTTGAAAAGGAATTAAAAAAACCTTTTAAAATATTTTAAATGATCCAAAATAGTAAAATCGTTTAAAACTTAAAGAGTCTGAGTAAGCAGTTCCTATTAACGTTTTAGGAAGGTTTAAGGCACCTAAAACGTCCGCTAACTTGCGGTTATCCAAACCGTTTGAAAACATCTTTTGACTAACATCAAAAACAGATTGATTTGTTGAAAAGAAAGTGATTTTTAGGAATATTTTGATGTTTATGCAAAATTAATTTTTTAGAGACTTAGCTAAGGATCTGACTAGGTTCGCAAAACATATAAAGCATACAAGCATAAAGAAGAGGGGGAGGGGGAGAAAGTAAGAGATTTAGGCCATTGGGCCCAAATCGATAAAACCTGTCCTAATTCAACGGGTGTTAGACCCATAACCTATCCAAAACTATTTTTCATCGAACTTTTGGCTCGAGTTTTGCTTCACCTGTATTAAATTGACAACTTTGGCTTCGAGGCCCAAATGAATGAATAATAAAATGAAGAAACAAATAATAAAGACAAGAATAATTAAATAAATAAATAAAATGAAAGACGAGACTTTTGAGTCTCTTGGCCGCTTCAAAGATGGATTTTGGCCCGCCTTTCTTCTTTTGACTCCTCGTATTTATATGCCATGTAACCGACTTAAGATTTTTCCTGGGCTCGACTCAATGAGATGGCCTCAATGGCCCGTTATGAAACACAAAGAGAAAGAGTCCGTTTGGACTCCCGAGCGGGGTTCATGCAAAGAAAGAGTTAAAAAAGTTAATAAAGTATTTCTAAACTTCAAGTAAAAGCAACACAGGATTGAATTTAGAAACATTATTCAAAAGAGGAATCGAAATGAATAGAAAAAATTCCTTCAAGAATCAGCGCAGGCAATATACTTAAAATGAAGCATCCGTAAATTGGACAACATATTGAAAAAAAGTAAACATATTCAATAAAGACTTGGAAAAAAATATTCATGCTATGAAGTGTTTATGGACACCCCGAAAGCCAAAAGGGAACAAAGAGCAACATTAAAATAGTATCAAATGGAACTTGGAATATGAGAAGTTAAGCCTTAGACACCCTTTGATCATATAGACAGCGTTGGGCAAAAAAGAAAAGAAATCAAACTTGAAAACCGAAAGATATTTAGTTCTTGAAAGAAAAATTTATGCGACATTTACAAAGGAATCAAGGCTTTTGTAACTCCTTAATGTGATGGTAACTCTACATATTTTGTCATTACACGGAACCTTTATTTAGACAACCAATCAACATCAAGGTAATTAGTTACTAGAGAACAAAGAGATATATTAATTGAACACAAAATAACCATTTAAATTAACTAAAACTAAGCGGGTGGGCAAAATGCTTTTACTAAAATTAGAACAAAATCTGTCAATATGAACGAACAAGCCAACCTCGAGACTACACCTATGGTGGTATAAGAATAGATGAGCCAAGAAGGACAGTAAATATATTAGGAAAAAAATATGACTATTCGAAAAAGACCATTTAAACGAGCAGTAGCTAAACTAGTACGAACAGATACTAACAGCCAATAAAGAGAATGATACAAACCAGTTTCAAAAGAGAATACTTATATTATCCACTCTTCTATTATATGGCTACCTAGCTCATCCTATCCAAATATACTTCCACTGTTTGAACACAAGTTCAGTGACTATAACTCAAGACACAAGAATCAGAGAAAATAACACTACACTTACACTCAACCATACTTTAACCTCAGCCAAAACTTCAGAAAGACAAAGCAGTATAGTGAGTCTTTTTTCCACTCCACAATCTTACTTCCTTAAATATACAGATGCTTCGAATCTGCAAACTACATGGATTTTTCAACATCAAAGATAACAAACGATAAGCAAATTTTACAATTTTTGACAAAAACAACACTCAACAAAGGAACCCCCTTTACCCTTTTTTATTACTTGAAGCGAAATATGCACAATGTCACTATATATTTATGCACACAACTTCACCTCAACATGTGTAGCGACGCAATTCATATTCACACTTATACTGAATAGATACGCAAACACAAAAAAGGAAATAAAAATAGGAAGTAATGAGAGAATTGAGTGCAAAATAGTAATGGAACAGTGAACTCGAGAGAATACAAGCAAATCATCATCACAATCAAACGTTGGGATCCAATTACTAGACTACATCCTCAGAATAGCAACAAGAGAAGAACAAAAAGAATACACAGTGAAGGAAAAACAAAATGAAAGACATTCACCTTTTATGGAGTAGCAAAATAAGACTTTCGAGCTAACGTCGGATTCCAACACTACTGGAAATCGATCCCTCGAGAGTTTCGATCAATCGACGGTTTCAAAACGTACTACAAAATTAAAGTTTTACTGAGTTTTTAGTCAAAGAGCCCCTTTTCTCTCTTCAGTCTTCCCTTTTTTTTTCTTTTTTGCTTTTGATTCTAAACCAAAATTGTCCAACCCGAAAAGAAAAAAAAATCCCCCAAAGCAGTGACCCCAATCGGTTCTTATATAGAAGTCAAAATTGGGGTATTTTAGGAATTTGAAAGTAGGATATTCTGAATTTGAAATTTAAAAATCCCCTCCACAGCCCCGTTTTCATCCTCAATTCATACCCATTTTTTGGATTTTTTCAGAGAAATTGCAAAATGGTGGACCAATTAAATTTTTGCACACCCAATTGTACCAAGGGATATGTACGAAATTGTACCCCTACACCCAAGATTCGCGGAATTGAGCCATTGGGGGAGACACCTGGACTCATTCTAGAAGGTTCTCGAGTTTTTCCTTGCCATTATTGTGTGAGATGCGCGGGGAAGGGTCGGGTCAGATCGTTTTCATGGTTTTTGGGTTAAGGTTGGTCGAATTCGGGTTGATTTTTGTTGGAATCAGGTATTTTCTTGTTAAAATTATTATTGTTATCGTTCGTGAGATATTGCGCATGAGAGCTAGTTGTCGTTGATGGGTTAAGGGAAGAGGAAACAGAAGTTGGGCCTGGTCATTATTATTGGTTTGGGCTGGGTGAAATTGTGGTAATTGTTGTTGGATTGTTGTTGTTTGTTGCCGAAGAGGATTGGGCCTGGGGCAGTTGGGTTTTAAAGTGGGCCAGAGTTGGGAGATTTGTGGGTTATTTAATAACCCCAATTAAATCTACTTGGGTTATTAAATAACTCTAATTAGATTTAATTGGATTAGAATAATCATAATTAAAGCTAATTGGGTTAAAAATAACTCTAATTAAATTTAATTGGATTAAAATAGACCCAATTAGGAAATGGCAATTTTTGGGGGTTAAGATTGAATTACAATTTAAGCGACTTATGTAAACTCTAACCAAAATGAATATCCATTGGTCAATTGCATTACAATTGGGGCCAATTTAATTTCAATTGAGGTTATATTTAATTAGTTCACTAAATTAAATAACAATCCGGCACGACTTAAGTAACAAATTAACCTCGAGTTTCTTGATTTGATAAAAATCAAAAAAATATTCCTCCAAATAAAATATTTTTAGAACAATCATATTTAAAATCAATACTTTATCCATTTGGATTAATTTTCAAGTTTAATCATTAAAAGTCTAATTTTGATTAAAAAATATTCATTTGAATAACAAAATTTATACACTCTCGTATATATAAATACGAAAACGTGTAATTGTTAATTAAATAATAAAATTAACTCAAATAAATATTTTAAATTGTATTTATTTGAATAAAATAGTTTTTGTAATTTTATTTTAAAATTAAAGAAACTCAAAATTAATTTGGGTTGTGGAGGGCAAAAATTAGGTGTCAATAACTGCCCCTCCCTTTGGGTAGGATGGATTCAAGTAATCCTAGATAAAGGAAAGTTGACGTTCCTAATTTTTGTCCGACCACAAATTCGAATCTGAATAGGTTGGTTTTGACACGAGTTTCATGGAGTTATGGCCGGACCTCGGTATCAGGTTTCCCACATATCTCAGGTTATATGAGAATTCATGCCACTTGTAAATCATGAAGCTTGATTGTAAGCATGATTTTTAAGTAAATTCACAAGCTATCTCAATTTTAGAGTTTTTGATAAAATCGAGATACTGGGGAATAAAGGGATCTGGAGGGAGGTTAGAATGCAGTCGAGTTTTCAAAATAGAGCCCAGCCTACATATCCTCGAGATTCAGGGAATCAGACTTCCTATAGTTCAAATCAATTGTTAGAAAAGATAGTCTTTTATTTTAGACAAACCTTTACTCAGGACGAGTGACAAGTTGATCGAGTTGTGGAAAAGGGGCTTGTAACCTCTTAACCTTGAACGTGGATCCCTTCATAACCATAGGTAAGAATTTACCTAGACATAATTTCTAAAATTCTAGGTGTCCTATCACTCGAATTTGAAAGAAAGAGAAGGTTACTCTTGGTATGAGTTTAGTAATATCCCAAAGGTGAAGCTGAAACCAGAATATCCCAAAATTCTCACATAACTTCTAACAGGGGTGTGGTTGGATAGTGATGGCGATCATCCTTTAGCTTGCATCAAAATATTTTGACGTTCCTCTCTAGACTATGTCCAGTTTTGCTGCTAAGAAAGAGTTACACGTTGTGCTGCGTCCTGTCTGGAGTCATCCGCACCTGTGATTTTGATTTAAGATTTTTATCCTCTCGAATACTCTCGACAATATTTCAAACAAAAGTGTTATTGCTAAACATAATTCATAAAAGAGGTATGTAGTCTTTTACCATATCTCCACGTGAGTTGTCGCCTGAAAAGTGAAGTCATCCTTTTGTGTACCTGTTTGGATGAAATAACTTACAATAACAGACAAAACAAACCTCTTGGTTATTGCATGATTATCTCATTTGTCGGTTGAATATGTGTTCAAAGTGGGGTATTCCTCTTGGATAACAACGACACTTTATGCAAAACGGTCCCTGCAACCGTGAAACCTTGTGCTGATATTGTAATCTCTTTGGTTACCTATAATGCTTGTTGTATATGGCATGATAACATCTCCGGTTATTGATAATAATTTTTTTTGCATATGATCTCAGGTAAGTCTTGCGCATTTTTTGTACCAATACGACTATTAGATTTTCCTTGAATCGTCAATCTTTGGATAATCTTGCATATTTTTTTATGTCGGATATGAGGCGACTTACAGATGTCCTTTGAATTGCTAGCCTTTAGGTAATCCTGCACATTATCCTACCTTGGATAAGAGATGGCTTACATATATCCCTCCAATTGTTAGCTCTCAGGTAATCCTGCACATCATCTGACCTTGGAGACAATATTACTTATAGACATCTCTCAAATTTCTAGTCTTTAGGTAATCCTGCACATAATCGATCTTGGATATGACGTGGCTTATAGAGAACCCTTAGACTTATCAAATTGATCATCTCACGTATTTTTCAATAATGATTTAGTTGCGACTTATGGTAACCTTCGAACTATCGATTTTTGGGTGATCTTGCGCACTATCTGGTTAGGATATTATTGCGTATTACGGATAACCTATGAGCTGTCAATTCATAGGTAATCTTGCACACTATCATATTTCAAATAATATGACTTCTAGATGACCCTTAAATTGTCAATTTCTAGGAAATCTCATATATCTTCCGTCTTTAGATAGAGACTTAAAGGCGTCCCTTTAAATCATGTGCTCTTGATGCATTCAGATGCTTACTCATAAAATAATGAGATATCCTCGACGTTAATATTTGTGTCTCGTGTATTAATAAATATTAAATATTGATGATAACCTCGACTCCAGCATTTGTGTCTCACGTGTCAACAGATATTGCTGATGATATCCTCGACGCCAATGTTTATGTCTCAGGTGTCAATAAATATTAAATGCGGATAATATCCTTGATGCCAGTATTTAGGTCTTGCGTGTCAACAGATATGAAATGCAAATGATATCTTCAACGCCAGCGTTTATGCCTTGTGTGTCAACAGATATGAAATGCAAATGATATCTTCGACGCCCGCATTTATGTCTTGTGTGTCAACAGATATGCAATGCTGATGATATCCTAGACGCCAACGTTTATTTCTTGCATGTCAACAAATATAAACTGCAGATGATATTCTCGATGCCAACATTTATATCTTGCGTATCAACAGATATGAAATGATGATGATATCCTCGACGCCAGTATTTATATCTCATATGTCAATGGATATTGAATGCAGATGATATCCTCGATGCCAGTATTTATGTCTCACGTGTCAACAAATATTGCATACTGATGATATCTTTGACACCAGCGTTTATATCTCACGTGTCAATAGATATTGAATGCTAATGACATCCACGACGTCAGCGTTTGTGTCTCATTTTTCAACAAATATTGAAATGCTAATGATACCCTCGACGCCAGCATTTATGTCCTGCGTATCAACAGATATTGAATGTTAATGATATCCTCGGCGCTAGAATTTATGTCTCACATATCAAACAGGTA
Organism: Capsicum annuum; assembly: GCF_002878395.1. NCBI lineage: Eukaryota > Viridiplantae > Streptophyta > Magnoliopsida > Solanales > Solanaceae > Capsicum > Capsicum annuum. The sequence continues at coordinate 147,224,329 of NC_061111.1, forward strand.
TTGAATGGACCTCTCGGTGATGATATGACATGACCCTCTCGGCAATGGCATGAATGGCCCTCTTGGCAATGATATGAAATGGCCCTCTTAGCATTGACATAAATGGCCATCTTGGCATTGACATAAATGGCCCTCTTGGCAATGATATAAAATATCCCTTTTGGCAATGGCATGAATAGCCCTCTTGGCAATGATATAAAATGGCCCTCTTGGCAATGATATGAAATGACCCACTCGGCAATGGCATGAAATAGCCCTCTTGGGCCCTCTCGGCAATGGCATGAAATGGCCCTCTTGGAAATGATATGAAATGGCCCTCTCAGTAATGACATGAAATGGCCCTCTTGGCAATGATGTGACATGACCTTCTTGGCAATGACATGAAAATAGTCCTCTTGGCAATGATATGAAATAGTTCTTTCAGTGATTTGAAAATAGTTTCACCTGAGTCCTCTTGTCTGTGTTTTGCTTTTTGCATGTACCTGTACTCAAGGTAAACAGTTAGTAGACATAATGTCGCTCTCACTGGCGACCACAGTCAAGCTTTATGATAGTTTAATAACAAATACTAAGCATCATAATTTGAATGACATATTCTGCAATTAATCTTATCTTCTTTGAAGAAATAATTAAATAGCATATCCACCGAATGCAAATAAATGGGGTAAAACCCTTGTTTGGGGATTACTCAAATACCTTTTGCTTCGCTTCAAGGCAAATTTTGAGGATGACTTTAGGCTCTTCCTCCTATTGAGTGATTCTTTTGATTATTGTATTTATTGTGTCGACTCTCTTGAATATACCTGTGCTCAAAGTAAATATTTAGTAGACACATAGTCGCTTTTTCTAGCGACTATTTTTTAGAAAAAATCTAAATACAATATTCAAAAAGAAGATAAGATGTCTTTGTTTGTCCTTCATTATCTCAAGAAATGAGATAGACAATTCAAAAGGTCCTCGATTAATGGATATTAAACCCATTTGTGGGGCTACCCAAAATTACCGTTCTTAAGTATCATATGCTCTGGTAAGGCTCCCAACTTGCTTAGGGATTTATTTTTTTGAAAAAGATTTTCATTTTTGTGTATTGATCCCTGCATCCATAGAAAAATGATTAGTTTTTTTAATTAAACTACTCCGTGTTGACCTACTTCGATCTTGGTTTACTCCTTGCCATCTTTCAGGTACTCCGTCATATTGGGACTTTCAGCCTGACTCCCCATCCCAATAGATGCTTAGACAATTACTAAGTAAGAAGATTTGCATGGATTTTTGAAAGTAATCTTAATTTTTCTAAAAACTAGTTTAAAAACTTCTGTAAAAGATTTAGAAAATCTCTGCCAGTCATGTCATGTAAAAGCCCGATGAACGTCTTACTCTTGGTTCTGACTATGTCTGACGTTTGACGAAGGATATTTAGGGATTCAGCATTGTTGAGGCTCTCTATCAAAAGTTTTATCATAGCCGGAGATTTAGTCTATTTAGACTTTATCACATTTGATGATTTTTAAAACTTGACGTTGACCTCTAGTACTGGGGGATTTGAAATATATTCCAATATATTAGTGGAAATTTTGAGGACCTCCTCAAAATTTCTGCTCCAGTTTAAAGTTGTTTGAGATGATCTCAGCTCGAGCGAACCCAACGTTTTTGTTGGTCTTCGTTCTCTTTGTTAGATGATGATCTTCCTGACTGAGCCGTTGGGGCGCCTACGTATCCCGTTGAAGCAGAAATTTAGTCAAACGTAGTTTAAGACTATGCTATGGATATACAAAAAAATTTAATGGGTTGACCGAAGCCAACATAGGCCACCTACGAAACTCTTTTGTCGGGAATTCAGGTCATCACGTAGTTCATACATAAAAAGAAGGGATAGATTATCGTAAGTGGTTAACCGAAGCTGACATAGGCCACCTACGTATCCCTTTTTTGGGAATTCAGGTCAAACATACTTCGTACATAAACTCATAATGGCCTTAAAATACTCTTATCTATCTTACTAGGATAGAAATAAGCACTTCTATGGATGACATGGCGTTTACATTGCGTTTGTCTTGATAGAACGAAGGCTCAAATGTCCAATTTCCTTAGTCATCGCCTTCCTTGTTAACCACCTCAGTTTCCTCTAGATTAGGTTTCTTTGATTCTCAAACTCTTTGAATCTTCTGTTGACTGTTCTAGGGCTATCATTATCTTGCTTCTTGACATGACATGACAATGGTAGGTTTTAAGTTATTGTTATACGACGGGCGACAAGTCATGAGTGGAGTTCCAATTCAACCATGTTTCCTCCAATTAATCTGTTATGATCCCGATTGTCTTGGAAATTTCTTTCCTCTCATTTTTCCTTATTCCATCCTTGAGACCATCGCTAACAGGTTTTGAAAAATGATTGGTAGAGTCCAGTTTTACTACTAGACATTTTTCTTTTCCTATAACAAAGTTATAGTCAAGAGGGGGGATCTCTTATTCATTTTGATCGTGTGAAGTAGGGTCATTTTGTGCCAATACAGAGTAGTTTCTATTACCTGCAAAGTAAACACATAGAGTTGTTTCTTATCTCATGCAAAATGATCCATGAAGTAATGATGACTAGAGAATTTCAATGAACAGGATTTTGCAAAATGAAATAGATAGGTGGAATTTGTCGGGAAGGTACAACTCTTCTTCTTCCTTCAAGAAAGTGGAAGACAACAGAGTTTTTAAAGATAGGGGTCGGGCCAAAAGGCTGCCTACGTATCTCACGGGGGATAAATCAGGCCCTACGTAGTTCAAAACTATATTGAATTTTTCTAATTCTAAAGTCAACTTTCCTAAAATGGTAACAATCATTTTGGAAGTTTTAAGAATGACTGCGAACTTTTCTGAGAAACTTTGGGGACTTGGAGTACGTTTGATTGGACTTTTGAATAGTGGGATATATTTCTGCCTAGAGATGCTCTGTGGAAAATGGGATTGGATCAATTAGCTTTTGATTCAAATCAACATAACACGTATAAGCACATAAACAGTTATATCACACAAGTATATGATAATAAATGTGCATCCAAATTGGGTGACCCTTTTGAGCCAAGGGTTGGCCTAACGTATTTTGAAGGAAACATACGTCTTTTTAAAGCCAATCCATTATCCCCAAAAACCTTCATAGGTATACATAAATGACATAAATGTCTACAAAAGTAGCACAAAAGGGATACAATCTTTAGAGAAAGGGGAAATAACATGAGAAAAGAATAATGTCCCACGCAGGGAATAGGAAATACTAGTTCCTGAATGCCCTTCTATCGGCCTTCGCCCTCTTAGCTTTGTCCACTTCTTGTCATTGGTGAGATCCATTGATGATCAAGCAATTTCTGTACAGTTGTGCCCTAGATGCAACCGTCTAAATCGATCAATTTCTTTCTTTGCTTGCTCTAATTCCTTTCTCAATTGGTGTATGATTGAGGCATCCTTACACAAAAGTAAGCAAAGCAAGCCTTCTCCCGACCCCCCAAAGAATAATGGATTGGATTAAACGAACATATATTTCTTCAACACATAGATATGATTCGTTTGTAATTGACTCGAGGTCAATAGACGCTGGGCAAGTTTTCTAATGGGCCTAATACACCCTCGGGTATTAGGTCGTCCTAGGCTCGTGTCTAAAATAGGATTTTGCTTTCGCTCTATCCTAGGTGTCCAAAGTGAGTTTGAACCAGGTTCCCAAGCGGACGACTTAGGTTTAAAAATATGAAAAAACATCAGATGACTCACATGCTAATAAACCGTCGTATTTCCAACACTTTATTTGGAATTGGACAACAGGGGTCGGGACATCCAAAAAACCCCAAAATAGTTTATAAATAAATGCAACAATATGCTATGAAATGCAATAATTAAATACCACGAAATCGAACATATAATCACATAGACAGTTAATCAAGAGACGAAATCAAACATTTAGTTAGAAACTAGTTAAATATATTCCTAGCGGAGTCGCTATTTCTGTTTTGCGGAAATTTTGACTTTTTTAGAGTCGTCACTTAATTTTTGAAAAGGAATTAAGAAAACCTTTTGAAATACTTTAAACGATCCAAAACAGTAAAATCGTTTAAAATTTAAAGAGTCTGAGTAAGCGGTTCCTATTAACATTTTAGGAAGGTTTAAGGCACCTAAAATGCTCGCTAACTTGCGCTTATCTGGACTGTTTGAAAACATCTTTTGACTAACTTCAAAAACAAATTGATTTGTTGAAAAGAAAGTGATTTTAGGAATATTTGAATGTTTATACAAAACCAGTTTTTTAGCGACTTAGCTAAGGATTTGACTAGTTCGTAAAACACATAAGGCAAACAAGCATAAAGATGAGGGAGAAGGGGAGAAAGTAAGGGATTTAGGCCGTTGGGCCCAAATCGATAAACATGTCTTAATCCAACAGACGTTTGGCCCATAACCTGTCCTAAATTATTTTTCATCGAGCCTTTGGCTCGAGTTTTGCTTCACCTGTATTAAATTTACAACTTTGGCTTCGAGGCTCAAATGAATGAATAATGAAATGAAGAAACAAATAATAAAGACAAGAATAATTAAATAAATAAAGAAAATGAAAAACGAGACTTTTTAGTCTCTTGGCTGCTTCAGAGATGGATTTTGATCCGACTTTCTTCTTTCGACTCCTCATATTTGTACGCCATGTAACCGACTTAAGATTTTCCCTTGGGCTCGACTCAATGAGATGGCCTCAATGGCCCGTTATGAAACGCAAAGGGAAAGAGTCGGTTTGGACTCCCGAGGGGGTTCATGCAAAGAAAGAGGTAAAAAAAATTAATAAGAGAAGAACAAAAAGAATACACGGTGAACAAAAAATAAAATGAAAGACGTTCACCTTTTATGGAGCAGCAAAACAAGACTTTCGAGCTAACTCGGATTCCAACACCACCGGAAATCTATCCCTTGAGAATTTCGATCAATCGAAGACTTCAAAACTTACAACAGAATTAAAGTTTTTACTGAGTTTTTCCTCAAAGAGCCCATTTTCTCTCTTCAGCCTTCCCTCTTTTTTTTCTTTTTTGCTTTTGATTCTAAACCAAAATTGTCCAACCCTAAAAGAAAGAAAAAAATCCCCCAAAGCAGTGACCCCAATCGGTTCTTATATAGAAGACAGAATTGGGGTATTTTAGGGATTTGAAAGTAGGATATTTTGAATTTGAAATTCGAAAATTCCCTCCACAGCCTCGTTTTCGTCCTCAATTCGTACCCATTTTTTAGATTTTTTCAGAGAAATTGCAAAATGGTGGACCAATTAAATTTTTGCACAACCAATTGTACCAAGGGCCAATGAAATTGTAATATTTATGTATGAAATTGTACCCCTACAGCCGAGATTCGCAAAATTGAGTCGTTGGGGAGACACCTGGACTCATTCTAGAAGTTCTCTAGTTTTTCCTTGCCATTATCGCGTGAGACGCGTAGAGAAGGGTCGGGTCAGATCGGTTTCATGGTTTTTGGGTTAAGGTCGGTCGGATTCAGGTTGATTTTTGTTGGAATCGGGTGTTTGCTGTTAAAATTGTTGTTTTTATCATTCGTGAGTTACTGTGCGTGAGAGGTGATTATCGTTGATGGGTTAAGGGAAGAGGAAACAGAAGTTGGGCCGGGTTATTATTATTGGTTTGGGCTGGGTGGAATTGTGGTAATTATTGTTAGATTGCTGCTATTTGTTGCTGAAGAGGATTGGGCCTGGGGCGGTTGGGTTTTGAAGTGGGCCAAAGTTGGGAGATTTGGGGGTTATTTAATAACCCTAATTAAATCTAATTGGGTTGTTAAATAACCCTATTGGATTAGAATAATTTAAACTCTAACCAAACTGAATATCTATTAGTCAATTGCATTACAATTGGGGTTAATTTGATTTCAATTGAGGTCATATTTAAATAGCTCGCTAAATTGAATCGCAATCCGACACAAATTAAGTAACAAATTAACCTCGAGTTTCTTGATTTGATAAAAATCAAACAAATATTCCTCCAAATAAAATATTTTGAGAACAAATCATATTTAAAATCAAGACTCTATCCATTTGGATTAATTTTCAAGTTTAATCATTAAAAGTCTAATTTTGATAAAAAAAAATATTCATTTAAATAACAAAATTTATACACTCTCGTATATATAAATACAAAAACGTGTAATCGTTAATTAAATGATAAAATTAACTCAAATAAATATTTTAAATTGCATTTATTTGAATAAAATAATTGTTGTGATTTTATTTTAAAATTGAAGAAACTCGAAATTAAATTGGTTATGGAGAGCAAAAATTAGGTGCCAACACTAATGACTCAGATCTGGGAGCTGGAACCCATCCTCGACTCGGGATCTAACTTTTGACCCTTACACAACTTCTAACCTGACTCCAACCTTGACCCGGGACTTCCTAACCCCGACTCTGACTTGGGACTTGACTCTCGACCCCAACCTAAGACTCGATTCTCGATATTTACCTTGAGCTGAGACCCGATGCTCGACCTTGACTCCCAACCCCAACCTAAGACTCGATTCTCGATATCTACCTTGAGCTGAGACTCGATGCTCGACCTTGACTCCCAACCCCAACATTGCACCCGACTTCTAATCTTGACAGTGGACTTCGACCCCAAGCCTAAATCTCAACTTTTGACCTTGACCTCGACCATGGTCCCAACTATTGAACTTCTACTTTGACCTAGGATTTGACCCTGAACCAATTGACCTAACCCCGATTCCCAATCGAGGTCCGGATTTGTGGTGGGATTTAGATATGATGTCATAGTATTTACCCAAATTATACCTAAATATTTTGAGATAAGACACTATTACTTCCTCCCCGAACTATAGTCAAAGTTGATACGGCACACCTTAACTTCACGGGTTTTCTATTATTCCCAAAACTCGATGTTACTATATTTTCATCCACCTTTTATTCTTATCTGACACCTTTTCTGACGCAACTTAATTTCAATTTTTTTTAAGCACAAAAAGTGAACGATAATATAGTAAAATTGAGTTTAAGAGGTAATAGGACCCCGTGAAGTTAAGGTGTGTCGTAGCAACTTTGACTATAGTTCAAGAGAGTAATGCTTTCTTTCTACTATATTAACCAAAAAATCAGAAAAAAAAAAAAAAGTCACTTAGGGTGTGTTTGGTATGATGGAAAATATTTTCTAGAAAATATTTTCTTATTTTCCCTTGTTTGGTTGTAGTTAAATGTTGGGAAAATGTTTTTCATAACAACTCATTTTCTTCCATTTGAGGGAAAATGACAAATGTGACTTATGCCCCCACTCCCACCCCTCTTCCCCACCCCAAAAACACTCATATTCACATTTCTCAAAAAAAATCATATTACTCAGAAATATTTTTTACTGTGCTTTGCTTCAATTTTTCACTTCTTGAAATAAAAAATAGTGAAGCCCGAATTTTTTTCTTTTTCAATATTCGTTGAATGTATTGTTATTTTCATATGCATAGAGGAAAACTTACCTATGTTACTTTGCTAATTGCATATTTTATTTTGCCATCGATGTAGCTTATTTCACAAGGTTGAATAAGCTTGTCGTTCTATTGTATTTCTATCGATTGTAGTATCTTGAGATTGTCCTAACAAAATGTTGAAAAATGTCTCTTATATTTGCCAATTAGTAGTTGATTAAATTTAGTGATTGTAATATTTTAGTATTCGATATTGATATTATTTGTTATGCTTAAATTAGTTGTTACAAATTGTTGAGTTGCTTGAAGTACTGATATACTAATTAACAGTTAATAGTATTCTCAAAAAAAAAAAAAATTCACTCACCAATCAAACACTAAAAAATATTTTTCACTCGCCAACCAAAAAATAAGTAGAAAACCAACTTATTTTCTAGAAAAACTTTTTCCATGAAAAATATTTTCCGTCGCACGAAACACACCCTGAGAGACATTTTCTTCCATACCAAACACAACCCTGCGAGCGAAGTCACAATCGTTCTTTAATGAACAAAAATATCAAGATATGTGTACTAGGGAACAAAATAAATCGCGACCAAGCTTCAATCACATCAAAACCCGTAGTTAATAGTGGTAATAGTAGTTGAAATATCCATAATCCTTCAAAGGAGAAATCCTCAAGCAGGGCCATGTAAAATCTCTCAATGTTCAATCAACAATCAACCATTTGGATAAACCTATAAATTCCCACCACCACAAAAATCTCAAATTCTCTTCTCATAAAGCGAAAAAAATAAAAAAAAAGCAAAAAAAGAGAAAGATCTCCTCAGTAACATTGTGCATCACCATGACTACTTCTTGTTCAACTTTCTTTTCATCATCAATTCTCAATATACCCAATTCCAAAACCCCATCTCACAAAAACATCCCTTTTACCCAAATCAAGATTCATAAATCAAGAAACCCAAATGGGTACCATTTCATTTCTAAGTCTGTTAGTGTGGATAACCCCACTACTGTTTCTTCATTGAATTTAGATGAAGGAGTTGATGCCGCGGCAATTGGGAAAGTTGGGTCTAAGGTTAGGGTTACGGTTCCAGTGAAAGTGTACCATGTGCCAAAAGTTCCCGAACTGGATTTGAATGGAAGAATTGGGACGTTGAAGCAGTATGTGGCTATTTATAAAGGGAAACAAATATCAGCTAATTTTCCTTACAAAGTGGAGTTCGTGGTAGATAATTTGGAAGGACGAAGTGCTCCGGTTAAGTTCGCTGCACACCTTAAGGAAGATGAGTTTGAGTTTCTTGAATGATGCATTTCAGTTTTGGTAACAATTTTTAATGTGTTTAAATGAACTTTTTATGTATCACTGATATATCTGAAAAATAATAATCATGTGTACAAGTATTGTTTTGTGTATCATTTTGTAGATTTAGTTTTCTAAAAGTAAAAAAAACGGTTACTTTAGTTTATTTCTTTGAGTTCTCATTTGTTTGTTGTTGCTATGTTGAATCTTGGATAATGGTGATAAACTTGGTAACTCGGAATTGGATTTCTTGACCAAATTCCCATAAGATTTTGAAATTAAAGCCAAGGAAATTTGACCATCGACCATCACCTCTCTGTATAAAGCACTACATTGATGTTGTTGGCGGCGGCTATTCGCACATATCAAGATTTATATTTAAGAGAAGAGAATTTAGTTGATAGAGACATTAGATCTGGAGGAAGCATCTGATTACATATCCCAAAACCTTCATGGGAAAGGAACGGACTCACTCGCCCTACTTCTAAAGATATATAGAATAGCAAATAGTAGTCATTGTAAGGAGAGTTGCGTGAGAGTCAATCTAACAATGAAGTGATCAATCTGCTTATAGGAAGCTACTGTTTTAGTTCTCGAGTTGTTCAGTTGATATTTGATTTTGTTCCTCGAGTTGTAATAGGAGGTTAGTTGTTGTCGCCTATATTAAATCTCGGAAAATGGTGATAGATGGTTGTGCTCCTCTTGGACCTGGCCGTGCTCTTTTGAGCTGGTCGGGCTCATGCGACGCCCATGTCTATGAGGAATGCCTCTTGACCCGAGGGTCTACTGGAAACAGCCTCTCTACCCGAGGTAGAGGTTAGGTCTAAGTACATTCTACCCTCCCCTGAGCCCACTTTGTGGGATTATACTGGATATGTTGTTGTTGGTAGGATTATACTAGATATGTTGTTGGTGGTGGTGACGAAGCTGTGGTAGTCCAAATTAATATGTAAAAATTCAGAGAGCTGAAGATGATCATACATCCTAATGTTTGTAGTCTAGATAACAGTTTGTAAGCAAGAGCGGGTTATAATTAATTGTTTTGTATAAAGGCTTTTGATATTCTACTCTTGCTGGGAGGTTACCGGTGAGTTCTTTATCTTATTTCACTGGTAGCTAATCTATTGTTGTAACAACCAGCAAAAATGTGAAAAAGTTATGACGAACCGGTTGTTGAATCTCTAGATTTGTTCTTTAGCTAGTGTATGGATGGTCATATATCCTTATAGACAGAAAAACTTACACTCGGTAGTCTTTATAGGAAATGGTGAGTTAAGCAAGAAGAGCTGGAAGACTTGAAATGATTGAGGGTTCCAAACTTGCTGCCATAATAGTCGTTTTCTCCTGTGCATTTAGCTTCATTTAGCCGCCATGGTTTTATTTGAAAAGACTAACTAGTCAAGTAATAATGTAAAAAGTAAAAAAACATGCGTGAATGATCTTCCATAGAAATTGGACTGTAGTTTTATTTCTATCAAAGGTTTGCTGCATTGCACTATGTGCTGAATGAATTGACTATTTTAGGTGTTAGTCTTAGCTATGGCATGTTTTCTCTGAGAAGTGTATATTTACATATTAGATAAGTATAAAAGAAGAAGACATGTTTTGATTAGAAGCAGAAAAAAAATGAAGAAAGGGATTAGAATTGCACACGATATGCATATCACAAAACTATTGAACATATATTACTATGAAGTATTACACATTTTACTGTCTAGACAATTAACAACTATATTTTATTAGGGATTGAGAAATAAAGTTTGAGAAAGAACAGTTTCTGGTACACAATCTGCATGTTCTTATTGCTGTTTTACATTTATAAAACAATTCACTTATTAAAAAAGATTAGTTTTCTGTAAATCAAGTCGAAGACAGCTGATGCATGTGGAATGAAACATGTGCTTCCAATTAGGGATATGCCCGAGCAGAGAGCAACAGATTGTAAACCTCAGGTGCAAAGGCATTTGCCTTTGTTGATGTCATGTTTGGTATAAAAGATCTCTTGCATGTTTTTCAAAAGAACACTGCATAAAATTGAGAAGAATCAGCACTGTATTTAACCTCTGATAATGATTGAGGGCTTATACCATATTTCTGATCAATATCTGACTGCTTCTACAATGTTTTCTGTATACACAAATTAAATTATGCTCCAGTGTATCACCTATACTTTGAACTTGAGGAGAGATGTCATTTGTGGTTACTTGCATATTTAACTTACCATCTTCACCAAGGCTTTGGTCTAGTGGTAAAGAGTGTAGCACGTGATGTGTGCTTTAGGGGCACGTCACTGCTTCAAACCGTGCTATGGACAAACGCCTGGTATTTAAGTGGGTAAAGGTGTGATCCATTATCCAACGAGTTTCGAAGTATGCACTGGCAGGTTCTCGGGAATTTCTCGGTTGTTAGATAAAAGGACTTACTTTTTGAATTTTTGACTCTATAAAGTTGCCAAATTCTGCTCAGTGAGCATACTGCTCAGCTCAATGTCTGATAAAATACTACCAGCAAGTTAGCTGGTTCCCTTTGCTGTTTTCACAATTCCTAATACAGAGAGGTTGAAGTTGGAGATAATTGATCTCAAGTATGATCATCATAAGGACTTAATGTGTTCTTATTTTCCTTATATTGTAGGAGCATATAGGTAAGATCGAAATATCCACCCTGGAGATTGGAGAAGATTTAGGCTAGCTAGCCATTGTTTGTAAGCTCCATTAGTTTCATATGCAAGCACTCCTATTCCAAAATATAAAAAAGGGGGCAGCCCGGTGCACTAAAGCTCCCGTTGTGTGCAGGGTCAGGGGGAAGGGCCAAACGACAAGGGTCTATCTATGCAGCCTTACCTATTCCAATTTTCTTTTTCAAAAGATTCATGCTAGAGTGGATACTAGGTCTGAATATTGTCTATAAGTTGAGTATGGTGAACTTGCAATATATTCTGCCTTGAAGCAGCTGTTCATAATGTGCTCTTGCTGGTTTCCCTGATTATTAGGATTACTGCAGAAATGAAAAAAAATGAGTACGTTAACTGCCGAAGCTTTAGATGTAGAGTGTAGCTGTATGTTGTTGAAGCAATCATACTGTTGTTGTATGTGCTCATCATTGATATATAAGATACAGTTATGGATGAACCTGCTGCATCATGGTTACCTAAATAGTAAAGAGTGGATTGTGGATAACTCAAATGCTATCTGTATGGTATTGCAGTTTCCACCTCCTTTGTACTTGGTACTTTGTTAGTGTTTATGTCTTGCTTCTTCTTGGTGTTATTTAGAAATCAATATGTTTGATTAGTTCATAGACAGAGAACTCTTGAAAGGATAGCCTATACCTCTTTTGTTGATGTTGCCAACTGCTAAATTTGTTTGACTTCAGCTTCTGGGGAATCTTAAGTCCAACTAAATTCCACTTTCCATATGTCATAGTAGCTCTAATACAACAACAATAACAATTACACCTCAATTCGAAGCTAGTTCGGGCTTGCTTTATGAAATTGTTATATTCACTACGCATAGTCAATGACGTTTTGTAACACAAATTAGGGATCCTCTAAACTTAGAGATTATCTATATCTCACACTTATCCTGACACTGACTTACAAATTCCTAACCAAATTAAATAGAAATCCTAGCAATGGTAGGACCTAATTTAAGTGCATGAGTAACAACTAAACTGTAATCCCAACTAGTTGATATTAACTCTATGAGTACATTACTTTTAGTGTGTTATGTACTTCACTAAGCTCGCATGGGTTCTAAGAGAATCTAGGGTCTTTTGCGGCAATTTCTCTCCATGTGGTTTTTATGTTTATCCTGTCCTTTTTAACACGTTCTATCATCATGGTGGATCATTATAGACATGTTAATCTTAGAGGCCGACATTCATTTCCATACATTGCTGGTCGCACAATTATTTGGTAGAGCTGCATATCACCTCCCGACACTCCTCCATTTAAGCATCATATTCAATTTATGTGTTACATCTTCATTTGTCATGTGATTCTCTTGAATGGGTAAATATATCTTAGTTATCTGCATTTGTGCACTGCAATGTCGTCTAATCTCACCTTAACTGTACTATGTTTATGTGGGCTAAACGGCAAAATGTTTGGTAAATGGAGTTTCTGTTTCCTCAGCCGACCTGACCCCTGTGATTGGACTAACATTTTGTTATGAGCTGGTTGGACAAAACTGTCTTTTACAAGATTTGTATTTTATTGATGCTAGAACGAAGAACATACCACAATAAAACAAAAAGATGTTACGGCTGCTCCATTACATCCTTGAGCTCATAGAGTCGAGAAAAACACAAAGCTGTGACACCTCCCCAACCACCTGGAACTTATACCTAACAAACTGAACTCTGTAAACAACTATACAAAATACACATGTTGCTTCTCTCCTTCAGAACATGTTGTTTCTTTCAAGCCAAATATTCCCCATGATGCATAAAGGGATAGTCCTCCATATCAGCTTATTACTACTGTCAAGCGCCCCACTTTCTGTTTTACCAACTTAGGAGAAGACTCTTCTAATCATGCGGCATAACCATTGAACCCTAGAAATAAATAGGAGAATCTGCCAACTACTATCACAGTGAAGCTGCAGACGGTTAAAAGATTATTGATTGCTTACACATCTGAAAACCCTTTCTTTGTAGCAATTTTTGAGTCAGACTAGCATTTTTTTTGCTTCCAACCAGTGGACGCACTCAACGGAAGTGCTATACTCTTCCATAGAACTTTTTATGGCCAATCCACCTTCAGTTGTCACATTTCCTTTGCAGCATGTTGTAACAATTTCTGACACAGAAAATTCCTTTGTTGTTGGCCTTCCAGATCGGCAGGTCCCTTCTGTTATCAAATTCCTCTACCTGTAACTTTGTATTAATTTTAAAAGTTAAAACTGATGTTGTAGAAGGCCACATACAAGTTCTCTATTGCCCTTGTAATGTTCCCAAGTCTATGCACTCTTTCTCAAAAATTCATTATTGATCTAATGGGAATTGAAATGGTGAATGGTCTATTCTTGGGAGTATGTATTCTTCTAGTTCAAGGTGATTGTACTGTTGTCACACCCCTGGTCTCCCACAACTCTCCTGTCCATACTTTTCTTTATGAGAAAAATGCCTTGTTGATTGGTTGCATGGTGGATGGCTGGGCACTGGGAGTTCCTAGTTGGCATTACTTGATCAATACGTAGTAGCTCTTTCTTAGAATCGTCGTGAGTGCTGCTCAGAAAGACGGTTAGTGTATCTTGAAATGTTGTACGCTGCTAGATTCAGGTGATTCTTAATGCTGTTAGTCAATCAGCTTTGTACATGGCTCTTTAATTGTAATCTTTCCTTGTAGATATGGACTTGTGTGGAGAGGTATATGGTATGGTCATGTTATTTGTTAGGTTAGCACAAGGTGTAACTTGAAGGGAGCCTTGGAGTAACTGGTAAAGTTGTTGTCATGTGACCGAGAGGTCACGCGTTCAAGCCTTGAAAACAGCCTCTTGCAAAAATGCAAGGTAAGGCTGCGTACAATACACCCTTGTGGTGGGATCCTTTCCCGGACACCGCGCATAGCGGTAGCTTAGTGCACCGGGCTGGCCTTTTTTTTAAAAGCAGAAGGTGTAACTACTAGGGCTGGGCATTTTTTGGTTTAAACCGAACAAATTAAAAAATCAAATCAAAATTTTAATTTCGGTTTGGTTTTTTGATTTTTCGGATCGATTTCGGTTTTCAATTTTTGAAATTCGGTTAAACGGTTTGGTTTTCAATTTTTCAAAAAAATAATTCGGATAAACCGATTAACCTAAATTCTATAAATAATTAATAATATATATATATATATATATTATTATTATTATTATATATATTATATGTAATATTTAATATATAATAGCAACCTTAATAACTAATAGTAAGTAATAGCACGGCACATACAACTAACAACATACATCAGTTCAATAGTCGAACAATCGATTGAACCATAGACTACCGGAGAGATCATCTCTGTACTACAACAACATCAGAGCTGGCGACCAGACGACCATTGTGGTGCAGCTTCTAGTGCCGACTATGGTCTTTTCGGCAGCGACCACTCTTCCGAGTTCCGACTGTCTATGCAAACGTATGCATAATGAAGTTATATATTATGTTAAACTTATGGTTATATCATTTAGTTTCATCCATGATTAGTTATTTATATGTGGGAATGAAAAATAGGTTTGAATTTTTTTTGTTTTTTAAATAATTAATTTTAAATGTCTAGTCATAACAAAGAGAGGATCACTACTTTAATTTTCAAAATCAAAATAATTAAATCGAATTTATAGAAATCGAACCAATTTTATTTCAGTTTGGTTACGATTGTTATTTTTGTCAATCCGAAAATCAAAAAACCGAATCGATATTAAACTATCAAATCGAATAAAACGAATGCTCAGCCCTAGTAACTACTAACAAGGAATTGTTTGCTTTGAGTTCGCTGGCAAATGGGAAATGGATTGGTTATTATGTTGAAGCTTTTTACTGTAGCTTTTCCCATTTAAATGGAAAATGCAGTGTTATCTTATTTTACGTGCGTTGTATAACGCATCTACAATTGATGTCTTTTCCCTTTTCCAGGCAATAGAAAATTCTTTACAATTCAAAGAATGAAATTTTTGCTTTTCACTATGTGAATTGTAGATAGTATAACCTTTGATAACCCGAATTCCTATTTGTTAATAATATTTCACGATCAAGACAATTGGCTTTAAGAAAAGTATTAGTCGAGTAACAAATAACAATAGTGGGAGGTTATATGATGGAAAATAAAACTTTAGGAATTAGTAGAATACATGACTAATACTTCATTTTCCATTCATTAGTTACTAATGAAGAGCAATGACCTATACTTGTGATGTAGAATAGGTATAATTTCTGCATATAACATAGTATTACCTTAAGAGATCAAAATTCAGAAAACTGGTCGCTGCATTTACAGGTGAGAGGCTGCCTGCTGGTGCTGGATCCTTTTATATATATATATATATATATATATTGTAGGGTGTTACTGTGAAAATTGTTTTTGATAGTGGTGATATATCTAGCCTTGTGCTTGTTCCCTTTGTTCGTGTGGCTTACATGTCTTAAGTTCATAGTATTTTTGTTTGACTACAAATAATTTTCTTTGAATCCCCATTTTTCTTCTCTGGCTTCCACATGATTCTGTTCCAACTAGAGTATAGTGACAACTAAACTAATTATGGGAAATACAATACCACATGCCCCTCCATTCTTAAATAAGTGTTGTTTTTAGTTTGGACGTACTAGTTAAGAAATTACTTATTCTAAAAAAAAACAGAATGTGTTTTAACCAACTTAACCTTAGTAAATATTTTGAAAAAATGTAACTCGTTAGTAGTTTCATTATTAATGTATTCTTGATTATTCAAAACGCTAGCTACTTATTTATGAATAAAATAAAATAACCTAAACAACAATTAATTAAATGAAGACAAGACATTTGATATTCTGCATGTTCTTTTTCTCTAGCTCTATATTTAGGCGCATCGTCTTTGATCATTTTAATTAGGTAGCTAACATTTTCTTTTTTACATAATCACGCATGTCCTTAATAGTGTAGTCTCTTATGTCTAGTGGGCATTCATTAGGTAACTATTAGTCCGAGTTCAGTTTCATAAACTTGTCCAAAAAAATTGTACATGTTAGAGTTGGGCAAAACTAAAGTATAAAGTGACCACTCTAATCTTACCCAGTAAGTAAGTCGATGGGCAAAAAATTGTTTGTCATAAAAAAGGACAAGTAAAATCGGAAATCAAATTAAAAAATTTGAGATGGGTAAAATGAAACGGAGGAAGTAATACCCAATTTCTCCATGTAAGTCCGAAGGTAATAATCCCACTGGGATCTTACTTTATTGAAAACAAGTGAAGCATTTATGTTCCCAATAAAATTGTCCAACTTAAAACCAATCTTTTAAGAAAATCATTTCAAGAGGAAAATTAGTTTTTCAGCACCAAAAACCACATCGTCAACTAAACTTTTGAATTTTGCAAATGATCGCCCAACTTAGGGATTTCCCAAAAAAAAAAAAAAAAAAAGACATCGATGCTCTTATTTACTGTTTTTGATTTTATTTTTTTTTAATTATCATCCAATTTATGTATTTTTAAGAAGTTCCTTTGTTTTTTAAATACACTCCATATCAAGGCAATACTATTTACTTGATAAAATTAATATTTGTAATTATTTTTCGTGGGTAGATTAAATCTGACTGTCAAAAGATAGAATATTGTCCAGCCAAAAAGGTGAACACTTGTCTTTAAATTACTTAGCATAATTGGTGGGATTTTGACTTTGCCAAACAACTTTCACATTTTGTTCATGCCACTGTAATGGGGTGTTTCTTTCAAAAAAATATTTTAGTCTTGCTGACTTGGTGATCACAAATTATAAATTAAACAAATCTGTAAGGCACTAGAGGAAGCGCTTAACACTGGCCAATATTATGAGAATTAAAAGGGAAACTTACCTAAATATAGAATACTTAGAAAATATTTATTATTTATAATAATATAATTTTAATACATGCTTAATTCACTTTTCAATACATACATTCCATTTTGTTTTAACAAAACAAGCATAATGCATTTGTAACACTTATAAATTATCTATATTGCATCCATAATTCACGTTTAATATATAATAAAATATATTTATAATTCGCATTTAATATATAATGAAATACATCTATATTACATGCATAATTAGTTTTTAATGTATAGTATATTTTTTAAGCCAAAACAAGTATAATACATTTTAATACACTTTCAATACATTTATATTGCATAGATATATTACATCTATAAGCATATTTTAAGTTGTTAATATAACACCCATAAAATTTTGAGAGTCATTCAAATATTTTAAATTTTTAAAAATTTTGAAGTTGTTAATTATTGTGATTAATATATTTTTTACGTTTTTTTTTTTTTTGAAATATATAACAAATTAATTATTTTTTAGATCTTTTAAGTTGTTAACTATCATAATTTACAATAATTTTTATGTGATTTTTAAATAATATATTTTTTGAAATATATAATAAAGTAATTATTTTTTTTAGATATTTTGAGTTGTTAACTATTGTAATTTATAATAGTTTTTATGTAATCTTTAAATAATATATATTACTCTCCTTGTTCAGATATTGGCATTGATTATGTCTATTTTACCTTTTTTTACTAAATATTATTATTTTTGTAATACTTGGATGATTTGTAATAATTAATTAGGAGTGATATAGTAAAATTACGGTTGAAACAGCTGAAACAGATATGCCATAAATATCTATTTATTTTTTTATTACATATTATTAATTTTCTTAATACGTTAATAACATATGATTATTAATTAGCGTGATATAGTAAAATCACGAAACAAGCAGGTGGAAGGTCGACAAGTAGGGACATATAAATGTCTAGTTTACTTTGTTTATTACATATTATTAATTTTTTTAATACGTAAATTACATGTAAAATTAATTAGGAATAATATTGTAAAATCACAGAATAAATAGGTGACAACCACGGATGTCAACGGAGTGGAGTCTACTTCAGCAGCTCCACTAAATTGAAACGAAAAAGTAGTAAAAAAAAATTAAAATTTAATTTTCATGTTTACGTATTTTATGCTCCTTTAATTTGTACGGACTAAAAAATAAAATTTTGATTATTCAGATCTTAGCTCATAATTATGTATTTAATTTTTGTTTGAATTCAATCATTAAGATCTCAATAGGTATATTGTTCTCATACTCCCTTTTTGACACATATATGACTATTGCAAAGTACTTCATCTAAGCCTTTTTAAATTTATCATTTTGTATTTATTTTGTTAATGTTATTAAATATTGTTTATTATTCATACTTGAATGACTTATAATAATTAATTAGAAGTGATATAGTAAAATTATTATAAAAAGTACTTGTGAAACAAATTAAGTGGGTCTCATATAAGTCAAGTTAATTTAAAACATCAAGAGTTAACTTATCATTTTGTCGATATTTTACATTTTTTATGAAATATTATTAATTTTCTAATGTTTAGGTGTTGATACTTAAAAATTCTACGTTATGCGTAATTTTATCATTTAATTAAAATTTTCATTTGTTTAGTTGATAAATTCTTAGTTAGGCATATATTATTATATTTAGAGTAATGAAATTTGCATAAAAATATTTTACGTTATTAATATGACACCCATAAAATTTCGAAAGTCAATCAAATATTGTATATTTTTATACTTTTTAAAGTTGTTAATATTGTGATTAATATATTTTTTACGTATTTTTTTGAAATATATGAAAAAATTAATTATTTTTTAGATATTTTAAATTTTTAATTGTTTTTTTTATAATACTTTTTATATGATTTTTAAATAATACATTTTTTGAAATATATAACAGATTAATTAATTTTTAGATATTTTAAATTGTTAACTATTGTAATTTAGAATACTTTTTTGACATTGTAATTTACTATTTTAAACTGTTAGCTAATTTATAGTGCTCTTCTTGTTCAAATTTTTGTGACATTGATAGTCAATTATATTAAGTTTTTAATTATTGTGATTTATAATAATTTTCTTGTATTTCAATTTAAGTAACACTGATATGATTTTGAGAGTCAATCAAATAACACGATTGAAGTAACAAAGTAGGCATGTCTTAAATGACTTATAATAACTCATTAGAAGTGATATAGCAAAATTGTTATAAAAATATCATGAAAAAAATTAATTAAACCTCGTATAAGATGTCAAATTAATTCAAAACATCAAGGGTTAATTTATCATTTTATGTTTATTTTATTTTTTATGAAACATTATTAATTTTTTAATATTTAGATAACTTATAATAATTAATTTGGATTAATATAGTAAAATTACGATTGAAGCAGCTGAAGCAGACGTGTCATAAATGTCTATTTTATTTTTTTATTAAATACTATTAATTAATTAAAAATAATATAGTAAAATCACGGAGCAAGCAGGGATGTCGACGGAGTGGAGTCTACTTCAGCAGCTTCACTTCCACTTCTTATATAGGAAAATTTTTATTAAATATTATTAATTAATCGAAAAAGAGTCAAAAATACCCTTAAACTATTCGAAATAGAGCAAAAATACCCTTTGTTAATTTTTTAGCTAAAAAATATTCCTTCGTTAAGTTTTTGGCTCAAAATTATCTCTCTATTAAATTTAGGCTCAAAATTACGCCTCTCTAACGATTGGACATCAAGCATACCACGTGGACAAAAAACACCACTTGAACAATCCACATCCGCATCCAAATGAAAAATTCCTCATTTAATCCACTTACTAACAATAAAATCCGGCCTAACCCAAGCTCCCTTTTAGAAATGAAGCACATGTAGAAAAACTAAAGTCGGAATGCAGGCAACTGCGTTCAAACTCCACATAAAGGTTGAATTTTACAATATGTGATTCATATTGTTAAAAGCTGATGATTTTCAAACAAATTCATCCAACAAAACATAATATTAATTTTCTTAACAAAATTTACAATTTAAAAGCTGAAATCAAAAAGGAAAAGAAAAGCACAATTCTTTTTTCCTATTTAAAAATAAAAGGAGTTTCAATCATCACTTTGAAATTATTTCTCCTTCAACTCGTCACCGTTGAAGTATTCGTTCATTTTACACAATGTGTTTCTATTGAAGCGTATTTAAAAATGTTCCAGTTAGTGGATCAACGAAGAAGCAAAAGGGAGTTTTTGGGTTGATGATTTTTTAGAAGAAATGAAGAATATTTTGGGTCGGGTCTAGTTTTAAAATTGGGACGATGATTATTAAGTCGGTTGATGGATTAGAAAGGAATTTTCCACTTAAATGCTAACGTGAATTGTTTAAATGACTTTTTTTGTTCATGTGGCATGCTTGGTGTCCAACTGTTAGAGAAAGGGATAATTTTAAGTCAAAAATTTAATAGAGGGATAATTAATTTTGAGCCAAAAATTTAATAGAGGAATAATTAATTTTGAGCAAAAAATTTAATGAAGAGATATTTTTGAGCCCAAAAATTAAATAATTTAGAAATATTTTTGATGATCTTTTTTATTAATTAATTAAAAATAATATAGTAAAATGACGAAGCAGGCAGGTGACAAGCAAGGAATGTCGAAGGAGGACTTCTTATATTGGAGAAAATACAATAGATAGATGTATGTGACTTTTCCATTTTAATTAGGCCAATGACGTACATAGACCAATCAAATGTTTCTAAGTCGTTAAAGTAGAGAAATTTGAGTTCATTAGTTAAGTGACTTTTTATCACTTGTTAGTCATAAGTATTTAATGACTATGAATACAATAAATCTGCTAGGAAATAAACTGTAAGAGATAATTGAACCAAAATTTAATTTGAAGGTAAATTACATGGAGTACCTTATAAGGAAAGATAACACCTCTTTCATAGTTATTTTTTTTTTTTTGCTTTTCAAAGTGAATGAAACCTCATAATACAATTTTAATAAAAACGCGATAAAAATGATATCTTATATTTCAATATAAATTAACGTACTTTTACTTTTTCTTTTTTAAAAAAATATAAATTTTGATATTTTTTAAATTTATAATAACAAATAAAGTATGTTAAATTGAATGGAAAACAATTTTTGCTTTCCTATTGAACTGATAGTTGTCTTCCATTTTTTTTTTTGGGGTGTGGTGGCGTGGGGTGGGGATATAGAATATACTCACTCGATTTCCTAATAAATGAATTATTGGATTTTGATACATATATTAAGGAAAAAATATTTAAAACATAAATTTAACACAATTTTTTTATTTTTACTCTAAAAAAAGAAAAAGTTGACCTTGTAATACCTTTTCAAAAGTTAATTGATTGTCAAATTATAAGATTAAATTTGAAAAAAATTCAATAATTTATTTATCTTAAAACATCAATAAATACCTCAATAATTCACGTATTTTGAAACGGAGGGAGTATTTCAAGAAGAAAAAGTAGTAAAGGGAAATGAAAACCATGGACGGGACATTGTATATTTGTATTTTTGTCAAATACCCAAAGAAAAACAAAATACACATATTCCATAGTATTAGTCAACTGACAAGATCATCCATTTATTAGAACCAAAAAAAAAAAAAAATTACACCAAAAGATTGCTTACCAGGGAGAAAAGATCGTTTTTTTTTTTTCTCCCCTTTGTGTACGTTTACCTTTTTTTTTGAAGTGAGTCCAATAATTCTTGTCACAAACCCTAAATTCTCTACTTTGTTTCATTGCAATTGAATTCTGTTTGTTCCTGATTCGTCAGATTGCTGAAATTGGTAAAAATCTTGGCATTTCTTGTTCTGGGGTTTTTCAAGATTAATGTTTTTGTTTTGGTCAAGATTGTTCCTTTTTTGGTTTTTAATGAATACCCATTATTGGATATGTTATTTTGAGGTAATCTATGTGGTTTTCTAATTTGTTTTGTGTGTTTTGGCATGTTGGGTTTGTGTTAGGTGGGAATGGTGGTTTGTTTATGAAATCTTGTTGATGCATTTTTTTATTTCGCCTATTTTTTTTGTTTTGGTTGTTAAATTGGCAATTAGTTTAAAATTTATTTTCATATGAATTTTCAATGTTGTAGTTGTATAAGTATGGTTGAACTTGTATCTGGGGTTTTGAGGCCTGCAATGTGTTAGTATACGTAATTTTGATGGAAATGTTTCGTATTTAATACCGATTCTAATGATAGACGGACAAAAAGAGTTAGCTTCTTCTGTCCTAGCCTTGGTGGACACAGTTAGCAAATAATTGATATTTGATACTTGTTGCTGGTGGGAGGTGGGAGGTGGCAGGTCTCCCGTGGGTTTAGTCAAGGTGCGAGAAAGCTGACCCCACACACCACTGTTATCAAAAAAGAGAGAGTTAGCTTCTTTGGTTGGTAGTAAGATGAGATATCAGATATGTTGCCAAGAAAGCTCAAATTTTGTTAGCTCCAAGAGAAGGATAAGTTTAATCTGTTTGATCATATTCAGGGTGTACTAGTGTTGTAAGCCAGTAACGGCTGTTTGGGATATTCATCTAATTGTGTTAGTCTCACTTGTACTACAACTTTTGACTACTGGGAAGGACCGTTTCTCCCACTTTAGTGTATCTCGGGAGTTATGATTTCATTTTTGAGTTGTTAGACTCTTCTTTCGTGTTACTTGTTGTCTGGCCCTTGTACCTCATTCTCCGGCATCTCAGGCCATTCTCCATTTTAATGTTAACTGGCGAACTCTTTAAACAAGCTTATTGTGTGTAAATTATTTGCTGCATATGTCTACGTGATTCAAGATGAACTATTAGGTTGAATAAAGACAATGCTTGGATTGTGGAAAGTTAGGTGCAACAAGTTGCTATTTTGTTCTGTTTGCTGTAGGTCTTCTTATGCTTGCTCTATTTTTCTCTTTGCATTTGTTTACAGTACTTTTGAATTGATTGAGATCTAATTATGTTGTGGTTCATTCTAGTGCAGACGGACCAGATACTCCCCTGACAACAGTATCAGGAATACTTTCAAATTGATAGGTGTTTAGTATGCCATTGATTTTGAATCCAATTCTTTTAGATACTTTATATCTAAGAAATCTACCCATCTAGAAAGTTGGAGAAGTTCACTACAAAGTTGTTTGTTCCAAAGGGAGTTAGTCTGGCGAAATCTGCAGCCTCTGGGATGATGAATTTCCTATGACACTCTTGATGATTATACTGGTTTTGAGGAATTTCAGGGCTTTAACAATTTGCTGATCTATTCATGAAGAATATGAGGTTGAGATTTGGGCAAGTTCTTTTGTTCTTTCTGTTTGTATCAGCTTTGACTTTTTATGTCAAAGCTGCATCTGAAGAAGTGAGTGTACAAAGGGTTGTAAATGCTCCTCTAAGGAATGCCCGAACCAATATAATTGATGGTTCTGGTAAAGAATTTGCTATTGATTCTGTCAGTATGGATGGAAAAGGTGAATGGACAGGTGATAACACCAGAGTGTCTGTTTCAACAGTTGCATTGTTCACTTTGGCAATGGCTGCGGCTAGTGGTTTGGGTGCAGTACCATTTTTCTTTGTGGAGCTGGATCCTGAATGGTCGGGAGTATGCAATGGAATGGCGGCTGGAGTGATGTTAGCAGCGAGCTTTGACCTTATACAGGAAGGACAGGATCATGGAAGTGGTGGATGGGTTGTGTTTGGTATTTTGGCTGGTGGAATCTTCATATTGCTTTGTAAGAAGGTGAAAGCCCTAGTTTCCCGCTGTCGTGTTGTCCAATCTCCGTCCTTCAATTAGTTTTATATCATATCTGCTATTGAATAACATTAAATGGTTTCATTGACATGTGTTTTTTGTGACTACTAATCTAGATAAAATGAAAAACGGTCCATGAGTAAGTAAAGCTTAATACATGACATGGGCTGCTGGTCTTTCAGTATCTTTGACCTGTTATTTCAAATTCTATGGGGCCGTAACATTTGTTAGCTTTCCCACTATTTTCAACTTTAGAGTACGTATGATCGAAACGGAAATGCATTTCTCTAAATTATTTTGTTTGATCAGTAGGAAGTTGTGGGATCCTACTTTCACACTTCTTCTGGATATCCTAGCTTCAAGTTTCTTGCAAGTTAGTGTCTTGAAACAGTTTTCGTACTTGAAGGAAATCCATGAATGTCTACCTTTGTTTTGATTTCAGTCCTTTTTCATTCTAAGAAACACCTTCACAAATATTATATTGTTTTTCACTGGTCTCCGTCATTCCTTTGATTGGGAACTTTCCCGACACATCTACAACAACAACAACATACCCAGTATATTCTCCTTCTAACACATTTGATATAAGAAATTTGTAATGTTGTCCAACTTTACTCTTCCACTCTCGAGGCCACTGTTGTCCATGATTTCATGTTGTAGGTTTAGTTTTGTCATGGAAGTTTCAATACATGTATATAAGTTTTCTTGGCAGTTGCTATCTCTACTCACCGACATTGTAAGCATAGGAATATTGGAATTTAGAGATTTCAGATCGAACCTATATCTGTTGATATAAGAAATTTGTAAATGTGCAGCTCTATTAAACTGAAATGTAAACTCGCAATACTTCTCCTTTCTTTAAGTTTTTATTCTCATTCATTGCCTTATATGTAGTATAGTCATGGGGCGGCTAAGATACAAGCAATAAATGTATATTACGGTATATATCAAATTCCTTGTAAACACTGAATATTTCATTCGTAATTTATCTCATATAAAATAGTAAAATTTTCTTCTTTATATTAATATATATATGACATAAACCAAAATCAGACCAGATACCTGATCAACCTATATTTCTTGCCTCTAGTTGTAGTCAAAACACCCAAGTTAGGTTGACTAAAACCAGTGCAGATCCCACAACGCACCCACATCCACACCCTAATCGTGTCAGTTTGCCACGGGTGCGACAATGATTTTGAAGGATTGTACTCTAGCTTTCTATAAATTTCCTTGCTTTTAATGACTCGGTGTAAGTTTAATCTTTAGCCTTAAGTTTATCAATGAAGAGAATCACTGTGTCCTAAAGGTGATGACTGAGTGGTTGAAGTTTTGGAGTAACACTATTGGCATTTCTGGCTTGAATTCCAGGAACACAACACACTTTGTATGAGCCATATGGACAAAATGACCTGTTCATGTATGATGTTGCAGGCTGTTCGTGGATTAGTGGAGGTGTGCATGAACTAGCCTGGCCACTACCTGTTAAAAAAGTTCAAAAGAAAAAAGAAAAAAAGAAAAGAATCACTATGCTTTAGCTGCAATTATTAAGATTTAGTAGAATATATAATGTTTTAGCTCATATTCCCTTCATCAAAGTACGCTATTCCTATATTTTATCTCTTTAGTGGGGTTGGAGTTTGGGTGCAGATTAAATTTACAACTAAATGTTGACTTCCTTATAGGGAAATTGGAGGTGCTGGTAATGGCTCTTATGGAGTGAAGTAGAGAAGCTACTGCTTTTCAGTCCCGGTTATTCTGTTGAGTGGATATCAGATATAGTGTGTTGTATTATTGTTTCTAAATTCTATTTAATGAAAGGAAAGTCTGAACGCCTTGTCACATTACTAGCGAATGCTAGTTATGTGAGCTTGATTTTCTGGCTGAGTTTAGGATTCGTAGTCTCTTCTGTATCTGAAGTAAACATAATTCTGTTAAAACTTATCTCTTATGCATAACTCTTATTACTCTTGCATAGTTTGACAAGTTTCTTCATTCCCACTTTGCAATTCTTCATGTTGTTTGTCCGTGTTCATATTCAGTTTCTCGAACAATATGGTGAAGTAAGTATGCTGGACATTAAGGGAGCTGATGCAGCAAAAGTCATCCTTGTTGTTGGAATTATGACACTTCACTCATTTGGGGAGGGTGCTGGTGTTGGAGTATCTTTTGCTGGCTCCAAAGGTCTTTCTCAGGGTATCTTGGTAACTTTGGCTATTGCCGTGCACAACATACCTGAGGGTTTAGCTGTGAGCATGGTTCTTGCATCAAGAGGAGTTTCTCCGCAGAAGGCCATGTTATGGAGTATATTAACTTCCTTACCCCAGGTGATTGAATATATACCATCTTTTTTCAAATTGGGATTTCTAATTAGACAAGTAAACGTTGGCATGTAGCTACATTTATTATCATTGATTCCTATACGTATTACTTGATTGTTAATTGCTATACAAGTCAAACCAGATTTTGTCATTTGTGATCTGTAGTCCAGTGCTTTTGGAAAAGCGAAGCAAAAAAAGCAGCAAGGTCCCGATTCTTGCTTTAAGCGCAACACTTGCTTCATTGATGAGAAGTGCAATTTTTTTTTAAAAAAAAAGACCAAAAAATTCAGAAATTAGTTAGTAACTGCGTACTGGAATGTTATAAAAAATTAGAATGGCTAATACAATTAAATTACAACAACAACAACAACAAACCCAGTATATTCCCACATAGTGGGGTCTGGGGAGGGTAGAATGTACGCAGTCCATACCACTACCTCTAGGGAGGTAGAGAGGCTGTTTCCGATAGACCCCCGGCTCAAGACGCTAATACAATTAAATTAATAACCTAAAAATAACAAATAAGTGAAAACATAAGTCTGCTGACTGCTGTCTGCTGAAAAGAAAAATAAGAGAAGCCAGCCCCTCCAGCAGAGGAAAAAACAGAGCAGTCCAGCAACCCAGGGAAGAAAGAATGCACAAAAAATTGCCAGCCCCTCACCAGCAACTACGAAGAAGAAAAACGATGGAGAATCCATACCTGGAGCTTGAAGAGGAAGAAGATGAGCAGCAAAAAATGAACTCTATTCATAATTCGGAGAAGAAAGTTGCACCAAGCACTAAGCAGTGAGAAATAAAAGGATACTGGTCTGTAATTTCTTTTTCTTCTAAAAAGAGGTCCTGCTTTTTTTTAAATTTAAAAGAGAAGCATATGTTTCCATCGCTTCCTTGCTTTGCTTCCTCGCTTAAAACGATGAAGCCTCCGTTTCAACAACAGTCTGTCTTCTATAAGAGGTGCTTGTGCCAACCATTGTAACGATAGTTTATACTGTTCATATGTGTACTAATATAAATTATTGCATATTCACGAACAAGTGAGGCATGATATATGAGTTTTAGTTTCCAGTTTTAGTTATAATTCAATTATTTTTTCATCCTTCATCAGTACTCATGATATTGATGTCTAAGTAAGCAATGAAGCGCTTGCTTTCAGCAACACTGATGCAGTCTCTGTCTTCTATAAGAGGTCCTTGTGCCTATAATTGTAACGATAATTTGTATTGTTCATGCATGTACCAACATAAGTTATTAGCGCTTACTTTCAACAACACTGATGCAGTCTTTGTCTTCTATAAGAGGTCCTTGTGCCTATCATAGTAACAATATTTTATATTGTCCATGTATGTACTATCATAAATTATTGCATATTCATGAACAAGGGAGGTGTATGATATGGATTTTTAGTTTCCGGTTTTAGTTATAATTCAATTATTTTCCATCCTTTGTCAGTTCATGATATATTGATATCTAAGCCATGAATTCCTTGTTAATGCAGCCAATTGTTGCAGTACCATCATTTATCTGTGCCGATGCATTTCACAAATTTCTGCCATTTGCTACTGGCTTTGCTGCTGGGTGTATGATTTGGATAGTTGTTGCTGAGGTCCTTCCGGATGGATTCAAGGTAATTTGTTTAAACCCTCTTAATTTTGGAAAACCTGTCATAACTGACGTGTGTAGTGCCCTCTACTCCGCAAAGGGGAAAAAAGAGAAAACAAAGGAAAAAGAGGGAGAAAATGAGGATATAGAATTTTTTTTAAAAAAATTTACTAATGATCCATGATGATTTTACTTCACCTGAGGTAGTGGTATGGTCTGCGTACACTCTACCCTCCCCAGACCCCACTATGTGGGAATACACTGGGTATGTTGTTGTTGTTGTAATGATCCATGATGATTTTAGTTGGCAAGAAATGGGCGTATATTGACCTCTAATATGTGGAGAAGCACTTACTGTACTGTTCTATGGAACTTTGGATGTAATTGGTTCATTGAATTTTATCAACTGATCGGGATCAGTAGATTGAAATGTTAATGACACTTTTATTTAGCTAATATTTTGGATGTTAGTTGAAAAGGAAATACTCTACTTGTTAGTTTTTCATTTACAGCTTCTTGTGATGGTGATTTCATTAATTTCATGGCCTAAAGCTATATCTTGTATTTTGTATTCTAATACTATCTCCAATGGTCCTGCACAACCATTGCTGAAAAAATTGATTACATTTTCCTTTCAATTTATGGTTCTCTGTGTGCAGGAAGCGTCACCATCTCATGTTGCATCAGCTGCTACTCTTTCAGTTGCATTTATGGAAGCTCTTAGTGCTGTGTTCCAGAGTTTTGGCCACAACTACAAGTGAGTTCATCTTTCACGTGTCCTATATCTCTGCTTCCCCTCCCTTGCAATAACTGGAGAATATGTAGAAACAGATTGGTAAAGAGATGTAGAGAAGCCATACTGTTAATCTAAGTATTATAAGAGTTTTCCACCGTAAGATGGATTCAATTTTTCCATGCTAGATTTCATTTTGTGTCCTGTTGTCTAACCAAATTATGTTGCATTGGCAGTTCGGAGGATGCTTCTGCCTTCCTTGTTTCGCTACTTTTCGGATTTGGTCCACTGCTTGGCGGCATATCTCTTGTTGCATTTGCTCTTGCTTTCCGTCTTCAGCATGCTCTCCTAACCGGTGTAGCCTGCGGCACGGCCTTCGTCCTTGGTGTATGGCGCCCATTGCAGCTAGTCTTATCATCAAAGATGGAGTTTATCCCCCTCTTCTCTCTCCTTGCAACAGGATTTTCACTTTCCCAATTTTCAACAGCTAGTGTCATTAAAATTGGAAGTCGCAAGAGGACTTCAGCAGATACTTTGTCTTCTGTAACAGGATTGCCAGTGAGTGCTCTCACCCTTCAGTCAATATTGTGCTGTGCTGCAGTTGCCGTCCATGCACTATCAGAGGGGCTCGCTTTGGGTGTTGCTGCACCGAAAGCTTATGGACTTGGTCGGCACATGGTTCTTCCTGTCTCACTTCACGGGCTCCCACGTGGTGCTGCTGTTGCTAGCTGCATTTATGGAGCAACTGACAGCTGGCATGCGTCCCTTTTAGCTGCTGCACTTATTGGCTTCATGGGTCCTTCATCTGCAATCGGAGCAATACTTGCAGGTATTGACTACAGTGGTTTGGACCACATTATGATGTTTGCATGTGGAGGATTACTTCCTTGTTTCGGGAGCACTTTCAAGAGGGCAATGAGCCTCCAAAAGCAGACGAGCATAACAGGACTGATAATAGGCGTTTTGTTTGCGAGTATTTGTCTAGCATTTACAAAGTTGGTTTGCTTGCATACACCTTACTGCAACTCTGCACCAGAAGCTGTTAGGTGATGAAAGTTGAATAAATGATAGTTTTTTGGATCAATATCTCGTGTTAACTCAGTTCGCGCACGCCTTGTTGGCGTCAAACTTAGTGAAAACTGTTGAGCTGTGATTTTTGCAGCAAAACAAGCATAGGAAGCTCAGGGAAAATATGGAATTGTCTATTGTACATTAGTTTAAGACTTTGTTTAGTTGGAAATGAAATGTTCATTTCTAACCAGTACAGATTGGTGAGCCCTTTAACATTAATTTTGAACAATATCCAGAAGTATAGTCTCGAAGATTGAAAGGCATCATCTGCATATTATGTATTATTATAAAAATGTAAGTTTATAGAATGATTTTTTTGCACTTTTAAACTGCAGTATAGTTCTTTTAATTTTCTGTTAGTGTTTAGGCACTTTTGTTCAGTGAGATTATTCCAAGCTTTTGAAGCATATGGAGGATGCACTTTTAGCTCGTTTGGCTTAAAACTTCTAAAATCTGCTCATTTTGAAAGTGATTTTATAATGTATAAATAACATAAATACCAATCATTCAGAGCCCGGCCCGGTAACAAAGTCATCAACACCAAAAGGGTTGTCAAAAGGGCGCAGGATATATTTTGTGTTTTTTTAGGCCGTTTGGCCAAGGAAATTATTCACTTTTTTTTCGATTTTTTTTTTTTCACTTTATAAGATTTGTGGTGTTTGGCCATAGAAATTTTAATAACAATTTCAAATTTGTTTTCTGAAAAGTGAAAACAACAAAATTACAATTTCAATTCTAATTATTATTACATATAGAGTCAATTTTTTAGGTTAATATTTATTTATGTTGTCAGCAAATTTCAACTATCAATCTTGATAATTTTCTTAACAATATTAGTGTATTAGTTTAAATTCATGTGGCCTCAGAGTTTCAATATCTTACCTTTTTACTTTTCAAAAAATAATCAAGATCTATCAATTTGTTCTTTGTTTTCACTTAGAAAAAGTGCAAAGTGTCTTCATTTGCAATTCACGGGTCTATCAATTTGTTCTTTGTTTTCACTTAGAAAAAGTGCAAAGTGTCTTCATTTGCAATTCACGGGTGAAATGAATATCAATTATAGAGAGCAATCAGGAAAATGTTGTTAGATTGGTACTCACCAGTCCCTAAGGAATGGCCAAAAAATAATGAATGTATAATGCCCTTACAAGAGGCCATTATGATGACCTTGTTGGTCATAAAAATTAGGCTTAAATCATCGATAATCTCTTTAAGTTGTCCCAAAATTTCACTTAAACCCCTCAACTCAGAATTGTACCTAGCAGACTCCTAACCCATCCAAAATTTGAACCATTTGAGCATTTTTTTAACAACCAGCTAAAAACATAAAACGAGTGCAACGCACTCACGATAATGTAGAAAAATGACGAATTAAACGATGACATTTGGCATTGAATGCAAAAATAATTAAAAAATAAATTATAAAAAGAAAAAAAAAAAGAAATATATATTTTAATCCACCTAACTTCTTCCCCTTTATTCCCTTTATTCTGATATTTTTTACCATTTCTGGTGCCATTTTCGGTGCCACTTTTTCATAAAAAACTAGTCATCTTTTAATAATAATCAATCCAGTCATTTCTTCATAAAGCAAAAAATCATCTTTTAAGATTTCTTTTGATCCTTTTCTTTTTTTGTGTGTGGTGAATTTTTTAACAATTTTGAAGCAAATTTTAGATCCTTCAATCTAGCCGGCAAAAATGAAGTTCGCCGATTTTTTGTTAATTCAATTAAATTTTTATTTTTGATCGAAAGTCGATGAAATTCAAATGCAAATGAGTGAAATTAGGAATCAACTTGTTCAAATTGATGATTCTCCAAACTATAAATTTATAAATAAGAGCAAAATGAAACTCGAAAATCGATAAAATTCCACTGTAAAGAGAGAAATTAAGAGTCAAATGGTGGAAATAGTAGATTCTCCAAATCCAAACTTTGTAAAATAAATCTGAAATTCATTATGCATTTGGAGAGTCAAGTGAAAAATTGAACTTCTTGATTGCACTATTCTTCATGTTTTTCTTGGTTGAATTTGTTGGCTGCACTGTTATTCATGTTCTTCTTAGTCGAATTTGTTGGTTGCACTGTTCTTCATGTTATTTCGGCGAAGGTCGATGATGAGGAGATTTGTACAGTAATTAGTATTGTTCAAGAACTTTAGATTCCAACACCCGCCTAAGTCTGATGGAATGGACTCTGAAAATGTATTCTTGGACAGGTCAAGGGAGCTCAGTTCCGTCATGACTGAAAAGTTATTAAACAATTTTCCAATCAGTTTGTTGCCCGAGAATTCGTAATAGTAAAATACAAAAAATTCTATAAGTAAAATACAACCAAATAGGGAATTAAGAATTCCTTTTGCAATTTCTCTTTATTCGCACATTTTGCAGATAAAAGGAAAGAAAAAAAAAAAGCAAGAGCTTTTAAACTTTATCTTGCATTATCCTGTAACTATGGAATCTTGATAAACACATGAAACCCAAAAAGTTAAAAAAGGAAAAACTATGGGTGTGGGGGCATATGGTTGAGTTTTTTTTAAAAAAAATTGTTTTGCAAATAAATTTTGGGGGGCCTTGGTGCCACTTGGCACCTTTTTATTGGTGATTTAGTAAAAAAGTCATCTCTCACGCGCCCCTATGGAGTAAAAAACATGCAACATGCTATGCAGGTAAAAACTGCATGTGTGGATCAAATTTTGGGTGAGTTAGAGACCTGATAAGTACAAATCTGAGTTGAAGGGTTTAAGTGAAATTCAAGGATAAGTTTAAGGGACTATCGATGACTTAAACTTAAAAATTATTCATTTTTATATGAAATAATTTTTTAATGTACTTGAAAATTAGTGTTTAATAATGAAAATTTCATATTCAACATGAAATTGTATCTCAAATTGTTTTTTTGAATCATTTTTCACTTTTGATTCATTTTTTATTTTTAAAATTTTATTTATGTTTTTTGTATTTTTTGAAGTTGGAGTTGTGTTTGGCAATATCTATTTGAAAATGCTTTGTTGAATTTATAAGAATCACACTTGGTTGTATGTCAGCAGGTAAATTAGTTATTTGGGCAATTTTGATAATTTTTAAAAGGTGGGAGCATAAAATTACATTAAAAAAAGACTTTTCAAAAGTCAAAAAAATTCTTTCAAAAACACATGGCCAAACACAACTCCAACTCCAACTCCAACTTCAAAAATTTTTAGTTTTTATGGCCAAACGCCTACTTTAAAAGACTGATTGACTCTCTATTCTTGTCAGGCAGCTTCTTTCTTTGATTTTCTTATTTTTAATGTTGGAAATTTAAAAATGGGAAAAAAGTCAAATTTAAAAAAATGGCTAAATATATATTTTTTTATTATACTTTAGGGTCAAATATATTCTCGTTTTCATATTCTAGAACTAAATTCATCCCTTTATTTTAAAAAAAAAACAGACTAAATATGCCCTTCGTCATAGATTTGAGTTAAATTTAACTTTGATGTCATATTTTGAATCAAATTTACCCTCGTTGTTACAAAATTTTTCACATATACCCTTTCTCTAATACAAGAGCTCAAATCATGCATATTTTCTAAAAACAAAATAAAAAACATGGAGTACTAACCAAATGCGAGCTCAACTTTTGAACAACCAAACAAAGGATCAAGGATAACTGGGTAGAGCTGCTTATCGGGCAGATAAATATGCTTAATGGTTCGGCTTATTGGATGTCGTTTTTTAAATATACTAATTCACTAGTCAACCAATAAGAGATCAGTTGGTTCAATTCGGATTAGTAATTATTGAATGGTTAATTGGCGCTGTATTGATTTAATCATTTCATGCTTCCTTCACAATTTCACTCACCAATATATTGATCTCCCATAAAATAATTTGTCTTACTCTACTTAAGCTTATAATTCTGTAATTTAAATCATAATAAAAATACATAAAAGCTTAGATTTTAAGGGTGCACACACATAAATATTTATTTAATAAATATTAACCAAAATATATTTCAAGTGTACAGATTTATATGAAAAATTTACATAAATATACAAAACTTTTAGTTATTACATAATATCCCATTTTTCAGAAGTAATTACAAATATCCGAAATTAATAACACAATATCCCATCCTTTTATATTTTCTCTCTCTTGACTTTTCATATATGGGGCTTTGGGCCACAGGTGACAAAAGAGTTTTAAAATGAGGCGTAGATGACACAGGTCTTAATTATTAGTTGGAGGTGACAATTACTTTATTATAGATTAAGAAAGTTGGAAAAGTTTGAAAATAATTCACAAATTTTTAAATTTACACTTTGATCCCAATTATTACCTAAAATAACAGAAAACAGAGGAAAAAAGGCGTTTCTCTCTTTTCTCATCCATTGTTGTTTTCTCTCTCTTAGTAATTTTTGTTGTTCATTGTTTCTGCTGCTTTATTCATCATATTCTGCCCCATTATCATCATCTTCTACTTTAATATCATCTTCATTTTTTTCTTGTCGACCATTTGTTGTTGTTGGTACAACGCTACTACTGTTATCTGACCAATTTCTTAGGTCAAATTTTGTTTACTACATCACTTTCCACTTTGGCATTACTACATAGGTGACTTTGGTAAGTAAAATTATGATTTTTATTCGCATTTGTCATCTGGGGACACTTCTATTTTTTCAACAATGGATAGAACCCCGATCATGAATCCAGCCTAAATGCCCACAATTTAAACAAATCAATCATCTGGTGCATCAGATGAGTAATCTGTTGCATTAGAAGTTTTATCTGTTGCATCAGACGTATTATCTGTTGCATCAGAATGTTTACCTGTTGCACCAGACTAATTATCGATTGCAATGAATGATTAATCTGTTTGGAACAACACAAATCAGCCCCAACAACACACCCAACAGATAACCAATATGTTTCAACTCTTGCTATTGCTACTGGATTCAAAACTATTCCTTACGTCCAATTACTCGTCCCAAATTTTCTAATTTGATTTCTCATTTTACTAGTCTTTTTCATTAATCAAGAAAAGATTAAAAAAAATCCATGTTTTACCCTTTGCATTAATCACTTTTTCTTCAAATTAAAATGGAAACATCATTTAACAGGGGAACTATACGCCGACCGACGTTAAAAGCTTTCTTCTCTTATAAAATTTGATTGAATAGCAAACAACGGTTATTTCAAACACATCTACTGTCCCACCAACTGATTAGTGGGTTATGGTAAACTAGACACGTTATTAATTATTTTTCTTAATCATTGTGGCACCTCAATTTGGGTCGGATAATTTGAGGTGGAGAGAGTACAAACTAAAACGTCAGAGCCAAGCAACAAACTAGTCATCTGTTGAAACAGACTATTTACCTGTTGTATTGGACTTTTTATCGGTTGCAACATGAGTAATCTGTTTTGAACAACATATCAACCCCTACCACAAACCCAATAGATAAATCTTACTATTGCTACTGGCTTCTAAATTATTCCTTTTTACGTCGAATCGTCGACATGTTTGTTGTGAAGATAATAGACAGAATAAAAATTAAATTTGGAATAACGTCAAAGATCAAACATAATTTTTTTATTAAACAAAAAATAAATAAAAATACATATAATAGACTAAAAGAAAAATAATAATCTAATTATTATTATTATTATTATTATTATTATTATTATTATTATTATTATCATCATCATTGTCAGTAGGCCAATCTTCAATCGGAAGTAGCAAGGCCCTCCTTCGCCTGCGTATCTCGCGGAGCATTTTTGCTCTAACTCCTCCCAGTTTCCATTGCAGGTCACGAACTTGATTTTGAAGTTCATTCACGACGTCTTGCAGAAAAGCAAAGTCCCACACTGGGTCAACCATAATCTTCTAGAGTGTACTATGAAAGACAAGATGCAATAAATAAATAAAGTGTAGTTGAATGAATGATTGAGTAAGGAGAGACCTATTTATAGAGGATTGAATTTGAATGAAAGGCAAAAAGGTGCGATTATTCACCTCCATTCATTAATTACATTTTTTATTAAACTAAGAAAATAAATATTGTGATAAGTCATGACTTTTCAAATTATTATTATTATTTCATTCTTTCCAAGAACCATTTTTATTGAGGTGTGGCAACAGATTCTATATCTGTTGCATCAAATAACACATCTGTGACAACAGATATATCATCTGTTGCAACAAATATAAAATATGTTGCATCAGATAACCTATCTGTTGCAACATATGATCTAACTGTTCACCTTCATTTATTAATTACATTTTTTATTAATGTGAAAAGTAATGACTTAATTAAATTAAGAAATATTGCAATAAGTCATGATTTTTCAGATTATTGTTATTAATTAGTTCTTTTCAAGAATCGTTTTACTGAGTTGTGACAACAGATTCTATATCGGTTGCATCAGATAAATCATCTGTGACAATAGATATATCATTTATTGCAACAATAGTAAACCTGTTGCATCAGATAATATATTTTTTGCAACATATAATCTACTTTAAAAAAAAAACTATCATCATATCATTAATTCAAATTTGCTGATTTTTTTATTTTATAACATAAAAAAAAACACCTTTTCAAATTCTTTAATAAAATAATAACCATTTTTATTTTTTAGCAACAGATTGTATATCTGTTGAATCTAATAAACCATCAGTTGCAACAGATATACCATCTGTAGAAACAAATAGACATTCTATATTAATATCTTTTTTGATTTCTTCTAACAGCTGATACATCAGTCGCATGTTTTTGTGAATGTAGTTTTTAACCGATTAGGCACTGATTATTCAAACAAGATCCTGCATTGTACCATTAAGTTTGATGGGTTCGAAATTGATAAGGTTGAGGACCTCATGAAGATGGTGCAGATACCTTGTTACAAATACTGACGGTTGTTTCTCGTGTTTATGGGTGTCAAGTTTTGAGAATGAATCAATATTTATCGTCATTGCAGAGAACCAATAGCGATTGGACTTAACTTTAAGTGTGCATTGAAATCTGAGAACACCTTCGAAGCCTCGCACTGCATCAAACAAGAACGAAAAAACAATAAAAATTCCTCTGGCCCAAATTTATATGGTTGGGTTGCTCGCTCGGAGTGATGATTATATGCCAGAAGGTGCGGTAGGAGAATGCCTTCGAGGAAAAATGGGTGTTTGACGGAAGACTATATAATCTGAGAGCTAATTGAAGAAGAGACAAAGGGTAGAAAGTAACTTCTAGCGAATCTCGCCGACGAATTATCTTAAAAGATGCAAAATCTGAATCAAGTCCAAATATGAAAGTGTATCCAGTAATGCGAAATAGATGAGTCTTATGTTGCATCAGATGGATTATCTGTTGGGACAAATTCGAACAGGTAAATTAGAGCAGTACGATAATTTCGAACCAATGACCCATCTATTGTAACATAAGACTTATCTGTTGAAATAGATAATGAATCTGATGCAATAGGTTAGACAACAGTTGCAACAGATGTATATATCTATTTGATAATTTTCAGCAGATGTATCATCTGTTGAAACAGATATGTGCCTGTTTGTTTTTTGGAACAGATGATGTACATTCACCTTTTTCAGCTCATACTGTTCTTCTGTAGCCCTTGCACACTGAACATCGGTGCAAGACAAATACAGAGACATTGCAATCTTGTTTTTTTATGCTTGATGATGCCTAGGAAATGTCTTTCCTTCTTCTCTTAGCCGCCTTGATCTCTAGTGGAGTGTCTGGATATGAAATCATTCCTCTTTGATGGAATGACACCCCTCTTAGATGTCATTTCCTTTACAGAAATATGTAGTGCATTAATAGCATTAATCACTCCATCGTGTTTAACCTTGCAGTCTTGAATTTGCATGCAGAACATTCGCTAGATGCGGTAAAATCTGGAGAAAAATTTGTACAACCATTATGATCATAATCATAATGGATTGTTGTTTCAAAACCTGTAAGAGGAGCATCATTATTCCCACCCTCCAAAATTATTTTTCTTGTGATGGTTGTTTCTCCAAATAATTTCATTTTTATTCCATCAATGACCTTAGGGTCCGATAAAGTTTGCACAGACCGTAAAGTAGGAAAAATGATATCTTCAACTCTCGATTGGCCGAAACAATCCATGGATGGAAAATCTAAAATAAATTGGTACATATATTAAGAATGATGATGAAATCATTTAATCATTAATTAAAATAAAAACTTGATTAGAATTGGACTTATTGCTTCCTTGGTGGAGAATTGAAAAGATCAAGAAATTTTACATTTTTATCGATTTTGGCCGACAACCATCTCAAAATTCTTGGACAAAAAACTTCTTCCTGGTAGTTCACTTGTTGTCTCAAATAAGGAATGACTTCAAATGTCCAAGCCTATAATATAGCGTCAATAAATCAAAAGAATTATTGAATAAAAAATTATGAATCATATCATGATAAAAGAAATATTTAACATGAAGGCCCATGGAAAGGCATATAAGTTGACTGTTTTTAGCGTTAACGGAGTCAACAAATATTCGACAGTCATTTTAAAGCTTTCATAACCCCAAGATAGCTGTTAAATACCTCAAGATCCTCAGAGAGATTTATTAAACCGATACTTATGTTGTTGTTAACGTCTCTCACCCAAAGAACATTATGTACAAACCAAACCAAGCACAATGATTGCTTATGCTTCTTTGAAAGTCCTTTACCTTTCAACCTTCTATTAGATTTTTATTTTTGAAGCTTGGAGCAACAATAGATACCAGGTCATCACGATCACTCGACTTGCCTTTGCCTTTTTTGAGTGTGCGGGGTGCTTTTTTTGGTTCAGAGTAGGTATAACTTGAGAAGGAGAAAGAGGATAACATTTTAGTTCGGTAACTATGACAAACTCCTTCCAACCAAAAAAATAGACATGCCACAATAATTTATCCATATCTCATCCATCTTATTTTTGTTTTCATACATAAACCTGTGCTTGAGAAGATCATATATCATTTTCATCAGGAAACGAATATTGTTATTCTCCGGCAAATCAAGCTATTGCCCAAAGCAGCTTTCCCTGAAATAAGAATTCAATTTTTGTTCTTGAAGTATTTTTCTGAAGGCGTCAAAAGATTTTCTCATGATTGACTTAACCACAAGATCATCCGTTAAATCTGTGGCACCATCGCACTGTATTATCACGGGATAACGATCAATGCTGAAGATTTTGACCAACTTTTCGGCGGAAGGGCTATTAGTATTTGGATCATCTCTTTTGAAAGATTCCTCCTCCCCGTGTTCATTATCTTTTACTCCTGATTGAGATAACGCTTGTAAAGTAAGCTCATAGAGTGGTGGATATAGCCGAGCTGCTACACTTGTTCCTTTACTTGGACTTGATTCTATTTTATTTCTTTTGGGAGCCATATTATCTTAAATTAACAGCAACATAACATAGATTATAATTGATTAATGCATAATAGTAATATAACAGTTCCAACAGACAACTAATCTGTTACACCAGGTATGTTATCTGTTGCAATGTATAACCGACCTATTGCAACGGATGATTAATTCGTAGAAACCATAAAAACATATCACTAATCTGTTGCACCTGGTACTTTATCTGATGCAACATATAACCGACCCGTTGCAATGGATGAGTAATCCGTGGGAACCATAAAAACAGATCACTAATCTGTTGCACCTGGTATTTTATCTGATGCAACATATAATTGATCCGTTGCAACGGATGAGTAATCCATTAGAAACCATAAAAACAGATCACTAATATGTTGCACCAGTTATGTAATCTGTTGCAATATATAACCGACCTGTTGCAACGAATGAGTAAATCGTTAGAAAGAATAAAAATAGATTACTAATCTGTTGCACCAGGTATGTTATCTGTTGCAACATATAATCCACCTGTTGCAACGAATGAGTAAACCATTAGAAATAATAAAAATAAATCACTAATCTCTTGCACCAGGTAGTTTATCTCTTGCATCATCTAACCAACCTATTGCAACAAATGAGTAATTTGTTGGAAACCATAAAAACAGATCACTAATCTGTTGCATCAGGTATGTTATCTGTTGCAACATATAACCGACCTATTGCAATAGATGAGTAAATCGTTGGAAAGAATAAAAACAGTCACTAATTTGTTGCAAAATGAAGAGTAAACCGTTGGAAAGAATAAAAATAGATCACTAATCAGTTATCTGTTGGATTAATATTGTTTAGATTTCTTCCAAACAGAAGAGTCGTTTGTCGCAACAGATGAATGATCTATTAGATTGTTCACCTATTGCATAAGATTTTCATAGTTGCATCAGATTTTCATCTGTTGCATCAGGTGTTTCATCTGTTGTAATACCGTTTTTACTAAGACAAATAACAAATTAACCTAGCAGCACCAACACATCACACACACACACACAGAACATTAACTGTGATTAAAAATCACCAATAAATTCGAATCAAAAGTACGACAACAAGAAGAAGAAATGCCAGAAATTAGGATTTTATTCAGTTTATATTTCAATACTAGAAGAGTAGTTGGCTTAATTTCCTCTGTTTCTTCATAAAGTTTTACCTGTGAATAAAGAAATAGAGCGACGAAGAACTCGAAGTTGTTGTCGTCGGAGAAGTCTTCACGTCGATTGATGGTTGAAAGTCAAAAAGAAATTCGCTGACTATTTGTCGCCGGAGGTTGAAGGGAAAAATTTTGCAGAACTGTTGGTTGGAAGAGAGTTGAGAGAAGCTATCGAGAGAGAGGAGAGAGTGGTTGATTTGGATTAAAGGGGAGTGTGGGTTGAGTTAATTTGTATTTTTGAAAAGATTAGAAAGTTTTAAAAATATTAATCAGGTCCACAATTAACTTAATCAAGTTTTCTAATGATGTTTGACCCTTTAAGTTGGTTAATGTCACCAATCCTTCATTTAAGACTTAAAATACACCTTTCCTTCAATTTTCTCTTTATACATACAAACACACAATTTATCCCTTGTATTAGCTATTATCCCTTCTATTCATCCATAACTAATGCTACTTAATTTTAGCCTACAATCTAGCAATTCATTATGTGGAGGTTTCAGACTTTCAAATTTCAAATATTAACTTATCAAAGTACTCAACTTCATTATCTTCTTCTATTACTTTTGAGTTTTTTTTTCAACTTTACCAAATCAGTTTTTTTTCGATTTTCATTATTGCATGTTTGTAGTTCTTAAAATCTAAGCTTTTGTAATGACACTTCAGTGTGAGATTTGCTTTATTTTATATTTTTTTCAACTTTTACAGTTCAAAGTTTTTCGGAGATTTTGCTTATACTTTTTTAACTTTTCTAGAAATTTTGTTGTTGGATTTATTCCTAAAACGTTTGAGAACAAGGATCCTAATTTCGTAGAGAAGAGGTCAAAATATCGAAACGACCTAATCAAAATGAAGAAATTGAGAAAATTTGGTGGTACAAGTTTCAAAAATACCACTGCGAAATCTGCAAGTAAGAAGAAATTGATGAATCAGGACGACCTCGTCTTCCAAAGTTATAGTGAATTAACATTTTTTTTTTCTAATTATGGTTTCTCATACATCGTTATACATAACTTTGTAATGTGTAGTGTTAAATCCTTTTTTGTCATACATATGTTGTTACTTCCATCCTCATACATTACTAAGCAATGTATGAGGACGTGGTTAAATTCTGTTATTTGTTCAATTCAACCCTTATACATTACTGAGCAATGTATGAGTATGGGGTTGTTATCGGTTGTTTGTTCATTTTTATACATATCAAGTTATGTGTAAGAAAATATTGTTCTTAAGTTAGCATGAGTTGTTCTATTTTTATTTAGGTCAAACCCATCACCGGACTCCTTAAGTATGCAACATCTTTCACTTAGGCACCTCAAGTGGACATTGGTCCTTTTTGGCACCTCACGTAGGTATAAAGTGTGTCATTTTGACACTTTTTGTTGGGTTGGCAAGGTGCGTGTGACATACGCATTGAAGGCGCATTTGAGGGGTATTTTTATAATTTTTTTTATCTTTCTTCTCTTTTATTCTCTTTTTTTCTTCACTCCTTCAATAATAACACCATTAACATCACTCTTCTTCACAATTTGAGAAAATTTTGCATTTCAAACATTCTTTATTAAAATTTTATTGAGATTTCACAATTGAAGAAAATATCCACAATCGAATTGTCAATAATTGAAGAAATTTGAGGCAAAAAGTTTGTTGAGATTGCCTTCATGGGTCGTCTTGAGATGATGATGATGTTAATGGTGTGCTTGAGAAGTTTTGTTGAGATTGCCTATTATTTGCTTGAAAAAATGTGCTTGAAAATATTAATGGTGTTATTATTTGCTTGAAAAAATATTATTAATAGTGTACAAAAATGGAGGGGCAGTAGGGGTGTTTTGGAGTAGATGAATTCGTACGTAGGGTGGAGAGGTTGTGGTGTTTGGAGAAGATGAGTTTGGTGTCTGCCATGAATCATCACAAAGAGGAGAAAATAATTTTTCTGTGTGTTTAGTGAAGGTCCATCAATGGCTTCCTTGTTGAAATTTGAAATTTCAAGAATTTAAAATTTTAGAGGGTGGGGGTGGGTTAGAGAAATAATGTTGGGGCGGGGTATGGGGGTGGAAGGGTGGCACTGCTGCATTTAGAAGATGATTTTGAGGAGGGTGGGGGGAGGGGGAGGGGGAGGGGGGCGCCATTGTTTCAAGAATTTTGGAGAAGATGATGTTGGGGTGGGGGCAGGGGTGATTATTGATTTAAAAAAATAAAAAATTAATTATTGATTTAAAAATTATTTTTTAGAAAAATGACACGTGTCGGCATATTATTTGTCACTTTCCACATCATCAGGCGCGTGTAATACATGCACACAGTATAAATTTGATGATTCAACAAAAGGTGCCAAAGTGACACACTTTATACCTACTTGAGGTGCCAAAAAGGACCAATGTCCACTTGAGGTGCCTAAGTGAAAAATCGTGCATACTTAAGGGGTCTGGCAATGGGTTTTGCCTTTTATTTACTATACATTGATAAGCATATCAAATCATAATTCTTATATTTTTAAACTTAACATACATTGCTACCCAATGCTTTGTACAACATAATACATATGTTATTTTGACTATGTTGACATTAAACATTAACATGATAATTTTATATATATGAATGTTGTTTATAAGGTTATAGTAATCTACAGTTTTGATTAAACTTACACATATCCAATTGTGTATAAGAAAACATTACACATAAATAAACATATTTTTTTTTTGTATTTCTTATACATGAACATGGATATATTATACACAAACATATGTACATTATGTTTTTAGATTT
This sequence comes from Capsicum annuum, assembly GCF_002878395.1. Lineage (NCBI taxonomy): Eukaryota > Viridiplantae > Streptophyta > Magnoliopsida > Solanales > Solanaceae > Capsicum > Capsicum annuum. The sequence goes on from NC_061111.1 coordinate 147,267,452, forward strand.
TGGATGTATATCGGTATTTTTAGCTTATACATTGCAGGTTATGTACGTTAAAGTCAATTTTTATCTTTTATGAAGTGTATTTTTTCTTTTCAATTCAACATTATTTTGTTGTGTTAGATTTTTAATAAGATTGTATATATTATTATTACATGAAATGAAATTACGGAGTGATCAAGGCCACTAAAGAATATATAAGTGACAATGACGATCCTTCGTAATCCAGGCCAAGATATGTTTGACAAAGCATCAGTAATTAGTTTAGAATAGTTCATAATTTTCACCTTCTATATGAACATTGTTATTTTCCTTGTGTTTTAGACTAGTGTTAAAGACATGTAGCTGTTGTTAGATTTTGAATGTTTTTTGGGTTTGTATTTTTTTTTGAATGTGGTAATAAAAATTTAGCTATCTTTAATAGAAGTTGTCTTTTAATATAAATTTATTATACATCTTATTCTATAAGTATGACTTTGTATTTGTCTTATACATTACAGTTATGATTTAATTACATTAAAATATCTATCTAACACACACCTGATAACACATTAGAATGTTAATCAATACATATGCATGTATGTATAAGTTGTAACCTGCAAGTTTGATAGACCTTCCACATATTCACTTTGTGTGAGTTCAATCAATAATGCAGGTAACTATAATATTATACATAACATGCATATGTATAAGGTTACCATACTAACGTATAGATTAACACATTCAAAAACTTATGTTATTTTTAAAAAATTAAAAATCACCTGATGCAATTTGATTTTTGATATTATACATATCAAGTTATGTATATTCTTCAACATAATATATTTGAAATCCCATTAATGTCAACGTTATACATTAAAGTAATTACACTATACATAAAACTGTTACGTATAAGGCTAGTGTAACCTGTAATATTTTTTGCATACATACATATCACCTAACCTAATGCAAAATTGTGATGTTCATATTATTGTTAGAGGTTGAAAGGAAACGGATATTGAACTAATGCAGAAAGAATTGTTGTATGAGAAATATCAACTTTAATCAAACAAATTGTTGTGATGTATTAAATTTTTTTCAATTTGAATTACCGTCACTAATTTTAAGGTACCACTAATCAATAAATTAGTAATTTTCGTTAATTAAGGTGTCTGATTTAAGGGTATTGATTTAGTTTTCTTAATTAAATATAGGTGCTTGATTTACTTTCCTTAAATATAGATGCTTGATTTACTTCCCTTAAATATAAGTGCCTGACTCAATCAATAAATTAGCTAATTTGGTGCCTGCTTTACTTTCCTTAAATATAGGGAAATGATTTTACCTTATATATACGAAGTAATGTATAAGATAGGTGCAACATGTATAAGTACTTTTTCGAATTCGGGAGAGAGAAAATCAATCCCTGAGAGAAGGTAATTAAGTACATTAAGTCTGAATTTTATGTTGTTTATACGAAGATAGCTAATCAACTACAATGAAGTTCTTAATCTGATCTTCATTTTCATTGATTATACATTTAAAGTAAAAGAAGTGAAGCTCGGAATATATATCAAGAACACTTTCTACTTAACAACATATTCAAAGAAATTCTAGTTAAACTTGCATTGAATTAAGCATAATTGAATTTCACATAATTCATATTCTTGAATATTCACACAACTAAAAATAATCCTCCTGCATCCACGAATTATTTTTTCAACTATAAATTAATCCATTAATTGCAAAATGAATCCAAAGAACCTTTTTCTCACTTAGCTAAATTATTATGCAATTAATGAAAATTACCTTTCACGCCATACTTGACTTCCATCTTTTTTCTACATTCATCAATATTTAGTTTTGAAGCAATCATCGAGATCAACCTCGAAAAAGATATACTTTTAGAAACAACAATACCATCACTTTTGTATTGTTCATATACAATTTCAGAATGTCAAGTATCAGAATGCCTCAATAAAATTACGATGTTCATAATGATGTTGGAGGTTGCCGAAAAATTGATTTTGAACAACTTCAAAAACAATTGTTGGGGGAGAAATTTCAAGATCAATCTACTCCGTTTTTGTAATGTTTCAATTTTTTTTTAAATTTAATTTACTGTTACTGATTTTAAGGTTCCACTAATCCATGCATTAATGATTTTCATTAATTAAGTTAGAAAATTAAGGTGACAGATTTAATTTCCTTAAATATAAAAAAACGGTTTATATTATATATTCCATTAATGTATAAGATTCGATACACATGTATAAGTATTTTTTCAGATCTGGGAGATAGAAAACTAATTTGGGATACTATGTAATTAAGTGTATTAACTATGAGATTTATGTTGTTTATACTATTTATATATTAGAAGTGAAGAGTAGTCTAATATGGTCCAAACTCCAGACTATAACAAGCTAGTAGATCATTAAAAAATTCAACTCGCAAATCGTATCAAGTCATATAACTATGATGCCAGTGAGTTAGTTAATAAGTTAGCTCTCTTGTCATAATTGGAAGTCAAAAATAGAGATTAAAATCACTTATTTTGATTTGATCTTTAAGGAGCGACGTTTTAGTTTGATCAATTTTAAGGAGTGGTAGAGTATTAAATGGAGTTTTAGGATTAATAATAAGTACTTTAAAATATATAACTAATGATAAAAATTAATTATAATAAGTTCTTAATAGATTAACGATTTATTCAATTAAAAAAATTTAAAAATTTATATTTAATTTATTTTTCAATAGTTAATCCAATAACTCAGTACCAATAAGTCAACTTCAACTAGGTAAAAAAACTCACTTTTCGTTTTAACCGAAAAAAAAAAGAAAAGAATTCCAATGTTTCTGACCCATAAATACCAAAACCCTAAAACAGCCGACTCCCGCCGAAAATCATCTCTGAAATCAACTTGCTTTAAAGTAAAAATGGTACTGAAGCTATTCGATGATGTTGACGACGATGATAAACTCGACAAAATCGAAATCAACGAAGAATTCGCCCGCCGCTACGAGCACAACAAGAAGAGAGAAGACTTACAAAAGCTAGAGGAGCTGAAGAAGAAAGGCGCCATTGATGACTCCGACACATCATCATCAGAAGAAGAAGATGAAGAAGAGGATTTGAACAATTCAACTAATTTAAAGTTCTTTGATGGTTTGCTTAAGATTAAAAAAGGCGATCCTGTTTTGAATAATCAAGATGCTAAGTTATTCGATTCGGATGAGTCCAAGTCGGAGGAGGGATTGGAGGAAGAGGAGAGAAAAATGAAAAAGAAAAAGAAAAAGAAAAAGCCAATGTACTTGAAGGATGTAGTATCTAAGCATTTGATAGAGGAAGGTCCCGAATTTGGAGACGAAGAGGAAGAGGAGGAAGAGAAGAAGAAAGTGAAGACGTATTCCGAAGAGCAAGATGATTTGAGAGAGGAGTTTTTAAATGCCGTTAAGGAGGATGAGGACGATGAGGACTTGTTTAAGGTGAAAGAGACTGATGAGGAACGAAGAGGGGATGGAGATACGGAGTTTACGAACAAGTTGGATGAGTTTTTCGGGGAGGATGATAAGTTGGATGAGGAGACAGTGTTTTTGAAGGATTATTTTAGGAAGGAGATGTGGAGGGATGATAAGAAAAGGAAGAGTGATGATGTGGTGATGGAGGAGGTGGAGTTTTCGGAGGATGAGGAAGAGATTGAGAGACAAGAGGATTACGAGAGAGAGTTTAATTTTAGATATGAGGAAAATGCAGGTGATAGAGTGTGGGGACATTCGAGGAAGGTGGAGGGATCGGTGAGGAAGAAGACGAATGCTAGGAAAGTGCAGAGGGAGAGAAAGGAAGATAGAATGGCGCAGGCCGAAGAGGAGAGGAAGCAGGAGTTGAAACGGTTGAAGAACTTGAAGAAGAAGGAGATGAAGGAGAAGCTTGAGAAGATTAAGGAGACTGCTGGGATAGGAGATGATGGGGTTTGCTTGTTGGATGTGGATGATTTGGAGGAGGAATTTGATCCAGACGAGTACGATAGAAAGATGAAAACGGCTTTTGGTGATGCCTACTATGAGGCAGATGATATGGATGCTGAGTTTGGAAATGATGAGGATGAACTTGAAAAGCCAGATTTTGACAAGGAAGATGAGTTACTTGGACTACCCAAGGGATGGGGTAATGTGGACGAGCCTCGCGATGGGTTTTTATCAACCAGGGAAAAACTTCTGAAAGCTATAGAGAATGAAGGTGATCATGAGCAAACAGCAGACGACAACAAAGGAAGTGGAGATGACAATGAGGTTGCTGAAGAAGGTAAGCGAAAGAAGAAACGGAAGCGGTCTAATACAGTCATGAAGGCAGTTAGAGAAGAACTAATGGAGGAGTATTATAAATTGGACTATGAGGATACAATTGGGGATTTAAAGACAAGATTTAAGTATAGGCCTGTCAAAGCTAAGAGATTCGGGCTTGCTCCAGAGGAGGTGCTAATGATGGAGGATAAGGAGTTAAATCAGTATGTTCCTTTGAAGAAGATAGCGCCATATAGAGAAAAGGAATGGAAGGTGCCCCGCATTAAATTGCACCAACTGAAAACAGGACTTAAAGGAGTATCAGATGTGCCTAAATCTGAGAAGAAGCAAAAGTTTGATAATAAGGAAAAAGTTGAAGGTGAGACAGATGATAGGAAAAGGAAACAGGAGGAATCTAATGGAGATACAACCAAAAAATCCGGACGAAGTAGGAAACGAAAGAAACAAGCCGAGCATAATCTATCTACATCAAGGCTTAAGGCATATTCAGCTAACCCATCAGGGTCAAACAGCAAAAAGAAGTAGCAGCCAGTCAATGGGGGAAGCTTTATATTACAGGTAATTAGCCAAGAATTAGTTTGCGTTTTCGAAATGGTTTGTTCAAATCATATTATTTGTTTTAGATTGTAATTCTGTTTTGTGCAAAAAAAATTATATCTGGCTATATTTTAGTTGAAACGATCAGTTCCTTTGTTTTGTGGTGCTGTATTTTGGAAAATTAATAAGGCAGTTAGGAAGTTTAAATGTCATTATAGTTCTAAACCCCTGGAGTTGTTGTAGTCTATCTAAAATAAGGAAACAGCTAACATAGAATCCTTCAGACTGCTGCTTGTCAACTCTATTATCATACGGATGATGGGTTTGCTTTGAATTCTCTAGGCCTTCTTCCACTGAACTTACAGGATGTTTAATGGTTGTGTGATCAAAGACATGTCCCATATACCAGGTATTGGAGGTACACTTGAGAATAGGTGTGTTAGCAAGTCCTTTGTGTGTTTTTCTTTTCCTGCATTGAACCAATGCAAGGGAGAGAGAAAAAGATTCCCTTCACTTGCACCAATAGAATGGGAGAAGGGGAAAATTAACTTTGTGGTAGTTATTTTTTTCTTTTGGCAATCAAAACAACTTTCATTAGTTACCAGTAGAGAATTACATTCAAAGGATTTAAAATATATCTTGCCATATCAGTTGTCAGTGTATAGTTTCCTAATATAGTCCTGGACATGCCTCGCCACTTGAGTTAACTTTTGGGTCTGAGTTTGATGATTTTTATTCTCATAAAAGAAACGACGAGAGACCAACATTCAAATCCCAGCAGAGAAAAAAAACGTAGATGACTTTTTCCAATCTGCCTTAGTCTTGTTGGTAGAATTATGTATTCACCTTTTTCTTGATAACCGCGGTATTTGGGCCAGCTTGCGCACACCTCAGTTCCACGGGTTACTTGTCACGTACCACGTACTACAGGTACGAGGTAACTCTTCCCAAAAATGCATCCTATTTTGCATGTTGAATTTCAAGTTCTTCTCTCTTTCCCCTGTCCCCACCTTACTCGGAGAAAAAAAAGAATGAACTACAGGAACCACTTCTTTATTACGTATAACCATTTTGATTAGAATGAGGAGAGGAGGAGAGGGTTGTCTAAATAAACTAAGAGTTCAAAATAATTCATGTCATCAGATGGAATTGCTTGGGTTGTAGGTTTAGGTCTGTTCATTCCAAATTCTGCAAGTGACCAACCATCCTTCATGCCAGTTGATATGTTCAGATGACAGATGCTTTAGTTATGTCTTTTCCTCGAGCTCTGAAAATATATTTCTGTCATGTTGATGATTGACTGGATATGCTTTAAGTCCTTTGAACTTACCTGGGTTATAGGTTCTGATATTTTTCACCTTTAGGTTCTGATCTCTTCATTACAAATCCTGTATATGTTCAGAGATAATAGATGCTTAGTAATTTCTTTTCCTTGGGGTTGAGCTGTTACAACAACAACAACAAACCCAGTATATTCCCACATAGTGGGGTCTGGGGTGGGTAGAGTGTACGCAGTCCATACCACTACCTCTAAAGAAGTAGAGAGGTTGTTTCCAGGGTTGAGCTGTTAATTTATTTATTTTTGTCGTGAGATTGGTGATTGGCTTGGCTGGATAAATTTTAACTCCTTTGGACATTGATTGTAGATTTGTTCTCTTCATTGCATATACTTTACGTGGACTAGCCATCCTTCATACTGATTGGTGTGTTCAGATGGAAGATGCTTTAGTTATTTCATTTCCATGAGCTCTGCCTCTTAAGAAAATTTGTCAGATTGATGATTGGTTATATATATGTTAAAACCTTTTGTAGTTGTTATTTAGAGAGCTTACGTTCTAAGCAATGCTGCATCCCTAGACATTATGACTGCTGTATCCCCATGGGAGGAATACTTCAAGTTCCCTATACGGTCCGGAAGTGTGCACTACAGGCCAGATTCTGTCAATTGCAGACATCTGCCTATCAGATAACTGTTACCACACTTCTCTTTTGGTTGTAATGCCAACCAGATAACTGTATCTGCACCTTCCTCACTACTTTCTAAGTTTTCCTTCAAACCTATAAAACATAAATTTCTTATAGTTGTGGGCGTGAAATTATTATTAGGAAGGTAAATGTTTTCACTAGGGAGTGTGCTCCACGAGAGACGATTCACTTACACCAACAACCAACCCAGTATATTCCCACCTAGTGGGGTCTGGGGAGGGTAGAATGTACGCAGTCCATACCACTACCTCTAAAGAATTAGAGAGGCTTACGATTTAGAAAAATCCGGCAAACTCCTGGCCACTCCAGACGTCTCGGCCCACCCCGGATGCATGGAGTAGAAACCAACACCTCTATCCTTGTACATTTCAGCCCATTTATCTGACAGTGCAATCTGAAATGAAAGGTATATAATCCATTGAGATGATGGCAGCTTTGACGAACCTGATATAGTTTCGATGTAGAAAGTTGAGAGAGTTGTTGTTAGACAGAGAGCAAACAAGCAAGCCACATGAACAAAATTTGCCTGATATACATTAGTTGATTTGGAGGATCATAATGAATGATGCATGTCTTTACATTCTATTTATCTATACTACACTAGATACAAAGAAAACCACACGCTAAAGGTAAAGAACAAATGTGTTGTCAAAGATTAAGTAGTAAAATTTTACTTGGTTCTAAAACATAATGAAAGGGGGAACTCTAAAGCTCTATTCCACGTAAAAACTTTGGAAGGGATTACTCCCTGCTTTATTAACGTTTTTTTTTTTAAATATTAACTCGCGATGCAAGATTTGATGTCCTAGGAAGATGGATAAAAATGCACTGTATTTGTCCATGTGACTTTAGGAGATCCCATCATCGACTAATTTTGGAAAAAGAGGTGTAATGTAATTACTCAGAATATTAGTTCACTAGTTTTGAAGCATGTAGATATTGAGATCAAAGACGTGTCAATAAAAGCTTGATCACACTAACATTAGTTTTAAATGTATGCAGGTTTATCTTGGTGAACAATGAAAATGTCGTGGCCACAAATCTAGTCCACTGGCAAGGGCCAGCGCGGAAAAGAGTTTTGCAGATCTAGCTAGATGATTGTATTTTAAGTTGTGTCTGTTAGAAAATTATCATAGTTCTTACGGATCTCCCTGGGTGGATTAACCATTACAATTGAGTTCTATAAATTTCTTTAATTGAGATTACCGGAGGATATCATGTTTTTTTGTGTAGGGTTTCTCACCCGTGCTTCATTTCATTCTTTAATATAATTGTTTCAGGATGCGAGTTATAATATCAAATGAACAATTGTTAAGAGACTCTGAGTGAGGTGGTTCATTCAAAGTAATTACTACTTTTGATTGTGTAGTGGAAGTTTAAATGAGATATAAATATTCTAGTATTATTGAGTTAAATTTATATGGTGCATGATCCTCAAAAGCAACAACAACAAGGGGAGGGTAAAATGTACGCAGTCCATACCGCTACAAAAGTAGAGAGGCTGTTTTCGATAGACCCCCGGCTCAGGATAGACAATATATGGTGCATAATCGTGGTGAGTGAATAACCAGGGATGGTGCATCTGGCTTTTGGAAAACACTTCCATCAAAGAGATCAACCACCACCATCTTTTTCAAAACTAAAGTTCTGTATCGAGCTATCGGAGAAGATACTGCTGGAACTAGCCGCAGCCATTGTCCAAGTGAACAATGCTACTGTTGAAACAGACACTCTCGTGTTTTCACCGGTCCATTCACCTTTTCCATCCATGCTGACAGAATCAATAGCATATTCTTCACCAGAACCAATTATATTGGTTAGGCATTGCTTAGAGGAGCAGTTGTTACCCTTCGCACACTCATTCAGATGCATGCAGCTGTGACATAAAAAATCATAGCTAATACAAACGGAAAGAATGAAAGAACTTGCCCAAATCTCAACCCCACATTCGTCGTGATTAGATCAGAAAAACCATTACAGCCCTGAAGTTACTCAAAACCAGTATAATCATCAAGAAATTCCTTGGAAATGCATCATTTCAGAGGCTGCAGATTTCACCAGACTTGACTCCCTTTGGAACAAATAAATTTGTGGTGAACTTCTCCAACTATCAAAATCCATAGCATACCGAATCACCGATCAATTTAAGAAAAAATTATTGGTATGATCTGCAGTAGAATGAACCGTAACACAGTTAGATCTCAATCAATTCAACAGTATTGTAAACAAGATTTTCCCTATTCTTCATCAGACCAATTCATTCAATCTATTTATCATGGTGGTGATGCAGCCTGTGAAGCATCATATCCAACAAGCGTCACTCAACTGCGCTAACTAAATTATCAGGCATTGTTTACAACCTATCAAAGAAGCTAACTCTTTTTGTCCATCTATAATCAGAATCAGTATTAATTACAAAACACCTCCATCAAAATTCAGTTGACAATCTGTTATACTTATACATTGCAGGCTTCAAAAACCCATACAATAGCTCAACAATACTTATACTACAACAACATTGAAAACTCATATGAATATAAAGTTTGACCTAATTCCCAAAGTAACAAAGATATCGACAAAAAAGTAGGGAAAGTAACAAAAGGCATCAAGAAGACATTATAAATAAACCACCATCACCACCTAATACAAACCCAACATGCCAAAACTCACTAAGGAAATTAGAAAACCACATAGATTACCTCAAAATCATATATCCAACAATAGATATTCACATAGGATACATGTTTCTAATTGTTTAACTTTATACAGGTGTCTATTTATGCACACCCAAAGTTGAAAGACATAGATGCAAACTAAGGTCAAGTGAAAGGGCACATTTATGTATTATGTATATGATATCAAGTGAACAATTGTTAGAGACATTTTGTGAGGCGATTCATTCAGAGGAATTACTCCTTTTGGATGAGATAGATATTCTAGTATTACCGAGTTAAATTTATATATATGGCGAAAATAATTATTTACCATCCAAAGTCTTAACATTCTTTGTAAAATTTCACTACATCTGTTTACCCGGTGTTTGCTAATCACTTTCGTTTTTTTAATCTCTCTTATACTCTTCAACAACTTCTCCATCTTCTTTTGTTAGTAAATGGTAACTTCATATATCACTCTCTTCTTACTCTGAAATGTCATTGCAATACGGTTGATACACTCTTTATAACTCTCTCCATCCCAAATTGAGATGACAATTAATAAAAATAATTAATAATATGCCTAGTTTACAATAGTACCCCTATTAAATGACGTTTACAATTTAATTTGAAGAAAAAATAATTAATGTAAAGGGTAAAACATGAAAAAAAAAAAAAATTGTCTTGTCTTGATTAATGAAATAAGACAAGCAAAATAGAAAATCAAATTAAAAAATTTGGGACGGGTAATTTGAAAGAGAGGGAGTACGTTACTAACCAAAGTTGCTTTCATACTCAACACTCTAATTTAAAGCTAGCTTCTTATCATTAAAGTTATTTAAGTTGATGTTGTTGAATTAACTACTAGCCATTTATAAGCATTAAATAAATAGTATAGTAAAACAACTTAATGGTAACGCGTTTAAAATTCTTAAATATCAATAAGTAATACTACAACAACAACCAAAAGAAAAGGTAATGTAACGTACCGAATCCAGAACCTAAATGACATGGGAAAAAAGATGAAACTAATCAAAAATGAGGAATAAAAATAAAATTTATAAAACCTCTCTATAGTGCCCTAAAAACTTCTTTCTTATCCTTTATTTTGATCAAATTCATTTTTATTCACGTCATTTAGGTTTTAGGCTCTTGTAAAAATATAAGATACGATTGCGTATAAAAAAGAATTATGATTTGGTCCTGACCTTTCATGTAGTGAAAGATTTAGAAAAAAATAATATAAATTATAATAATTTGAAGCTTAATTACATAAAATTCTCACATTTTCATAATTACTACAAATGTTGATTTTGAGTTTGTCTAGATATATAATTATCACTCGATACATCCAATATCCAATGAAAATATAATTTTTTCCTTGTAAAGATATATAATTAGCTTCCAATATATTTTTTCTAATTTTGGATTTGTCGAAATACATAATACATCCAATGAAGATACATTTTTTTCTTGTAAAAGATACACAATTAGTCCTCGATACATTTTTTTTTATTTTAAATCTGTCGAGATACAATAATTAACCTCTCGATATTTCCAATAAAAATACATAATTAACTAAAACTTTTATAATAATTTTATAAAAATAAAAAATTATACAAATATAATAAGGTATAAATATATTTTTTGTTAAGGTTTAGTTAGGGCTGTGCAAAAATCGAACCAACCGATAAAAATGTTATTGGTTTATTGGGTTAACGGTCTTTTAATGGTTTTATAAAAGAAAATTATTGGGTTATTGGTTCGGTTCGATTTTTTCTTATTGGGTTATTGGGTAAACCGATAACCTAATAAGAATATATATATACATATGTCTTATTAGATATTTCTCTTTAATCTCTATAAATTAGCAAACCTATTATTTCAGTAATACAAACTCTTAATTTTTCCTAACAATATTTAGTTTAAATTTAAAAATTTTTGTAAATTAAAACACATTATGTAGGATTTTTGTTTGCAACTAAGATTCAATTATTTTTCATGTTAGTTTCTACTATTTCTATTTTATAAGTATTTTTTTATCGGTTAAATCGAAAATCGAACCGTTAAAAACTAAAAATCGATAAATAAAAAATCGATAAAAAATATCTTATTAATTTAATATATTTAAAAATTAAAAATCAATAAATCGAATTGATAATATATAAGATCGAATCGAACCGACGGATTTATATCCATAGGTTTAGTGTACGAGTTGCTTTCTTTTAAATTTGAGGCTCCAATGTAACCCATGTGTAGAGCGCCGTAGGAAGTTGTGGACTTGTGGGTCAGGGAGGAAAGTGAGTGTCAAGATTTCACATGCCAAAAGAGTAAATCACGCCAACTAACCCCACATATTTTCTTAAAGCATCAAAATGGGCCCCAGAACTTTGGTTCCCATCATCATCGGTCCCCAAATCCAAATACGGTGATCAACTAAAGGGCCCAATCCACACTAGTTTATACTAAACCACACTAGTTGCTTAAGATTAAATGATATACATTCGAGTAAAAATTTCACATTATTTTAACTATATATAAATGATAAAAGTGAAAATAAAAGATAAGTTATAAGTAGTTATCGATTCACTAGTAAAAACCAAATTTTAAAAATTTGTATGGTTATTGATGTAGTTGAAGCCGTATAATATTCATCACTTAATTATGTTGATATCTCGTCTACTCAAATTTATAAGGGTCATTTGCACCATTGCCTCTATTTTATGCTTATTTTTATTTTGGCCTCGTAAAATAAATATTTTTTCGTGGGACGTGAATATATACTTCTGTATCATACTCCCTCCGTCCTAAATTTCTTAATTTGATTTCTCATTTTACTTATCTTTTTTCATTAATCAAGAAGAGACAATTTTTTTTTTCATGTTTTATCCTTTGCATTAATTATTTTTTCTTCACATTAAAATATAAATGTCATTTAATAGGATACTATGACCAACTAATCATGTTATTAATTATTTTTCTTAATCAATGTGTCATTTCAATTTGAAACGAAGGAAGTAACATTTTATAAGTTATGTCTCATGTTTTTAAAGAACTTATTCCCCTGCTAGACATAAATTAAAAACTAGCCTATTAAATAGGTGCAATTAAATGAATTTATGGCCATTAGATGAAGATTTTATGAGGTTTGTTGATTCAATTGTCAACATCAATTAACAGCATTTATTCTTCCGTTTTCCGCGTTACATTATTGAAAGAATTCAAAAGCAATAAGCAACCTCACATGGACATCCACTTTACCATGTCATAGTTTCAAATTCAAATGTGTGTAATGAAACAACCAGTAAAATTTAATATCTTCATCTTTGATTCAAAAATTTAGGTTTAAAATTTAAAAATAAAATCATATTTAAAAGACAGTATTCTACTCCAAAAATAAGATTTTTCCAATGCTAGTCGGCCTGTATTCATATTTAATTAATCTTCCATTTCAGTTCTGTTGGTTAACAAATATTTGTATTGCTAATGGTCCTGAGAAAAATAATAAAGGATTATTTCGCTACACTGTTCTGATCATGCCAAACGTTTGGACTTATACAAAGTTGAAATATTTTACTGTAACTTATATCAGCGAGTAATATTTTATGTATACACTGCTGTGACTATATATAATCTTGATATTCATGTAAAGTTAATTAAATCATTTAATTAAACACAAAAAGCAAATTAGAGAAGGTATATGCAGTAAGTATTCTCCAACAGCTGTGCTCCAAAGAAATGGAATAATGAAAATTTGATTAGTATATGTTAGTTGCATGGATTACGGAGAAAAAGGTGTTCAAAGTTTCGACACTCAGTCAAAATTATAAGTGCCTTGAATGGCTCCCTCTATTAGAATATGTTATCTGTTACCCCCCACCCCCAGCCCCACCCACTACCCAACACACACAAAAGAAAATAATAATAGTAGTATATTTTTTTTTATTTATTTTCCACATCTGCATTGAAATCTAAATAATTCGAATTCGCGTCGGGTAGGGCTCCATTCGGGGTAGTGCTCCCTACCAAGGATTTTTCTATGCCCAGAGCTCGAATCTAAGACCTCTGGTTAAGAAAGGAACAGTCTCATCTACTGCACCACATCTTTTGATGGTAATAATAGTAGTATATAATAATAATAATAATATTGTTATTATTATTATTTTATCTATTCCATACACTTTCCATAATTTTATGTAGAAGCGGATGTAACTTAATAGCATCAGATTCTAACAGAAATTTATGTTAAAATTAATTAGGATTATGCTCTTTTAATGATAAATTAATTGCCACATTTTGCATCTCAAGAAATAAATAATGTAAATTTTGATTAATATTTAAAAAATTTTCTCATCAAAGTGATATTTTTTTAATAGTTTTTGAATACCTAAGTTTGAATTATAAAATATTGGATCAATTTAATCTAATTTAATTTTAAAGATTAGTCAAACTGATTTTGAAAAATAAAACATGATCACTAATTTGAGATTTAGTGAATAATAATTAGTAGATCTAACCCCACAGCCTCTAAAATATACTGAGATCAATACTAAAATATTAAATTCATAAGATTTAAATCAATCTATTTTCAGAATAAAAAAATCAATTGAACAATTCCAGGAGTGTTTGTGGATTCTACTATAATGATATTTAATAAGACATAAAATTTTAGAAAAAAAAAAAGGAATTCTATACGTATAATGATACTTTAGAACTTGTGATTTTTAATACATTAACATTTAGCCTATAATTATATATTTTTTTTTAAAAAAACATACTATCCTTAAGATGAAATTAGATTTTTAGAGTAGAAAATTTTCAATTTGTGGGAAAATGTCATTGATATTAAAACAAGACCGACAGCGACAAAAATAACCACATAGGGATAAGTGAAGTTTCCTTATTCTTAAACCCTTTTATATACCCTCCTCTTCCTTCACCTTCTTTCTTATTACATACATACATACATACATACATCTACTTTTGTCTGCAAATATGGTGGTGAAAGTTTCAGTTTTGCTTCTTTTCTCATTGCTCTTCACTGCTTCTGCTCTTCGCCCAGCTCCTACTCTTGAAGGTAATACTAGTATTACGCATTCCTGCTTTTAAATATGCTCATTTTCTTTACTTATTTTAGTATAATTATGCAATCTTGAAACTACCCCATGTCACAAGTCCTACATTTTAGCAGAGTTACCTGATATTTGTTGCAAGTGGAGATGACATGTATTCCGTGGATTTAGTTGAGGTGCACGAAAGATGGGTTAAAAAATAAAAATTAAGAATGTCCTACATTTTAGTAGAAAAATGCAATCTTGAAACCAACCCCTGTCACAAGTCCTACATTTCATATACTCCACTGGTTGTGCCTTATTGTGTTCAAGAACGTGAAGTTCTGAACTGCTTTACAGCTCTGTTTGGTGTCTGTACAATGCTTAGAGAGAGGGGGGGTTCCTATTGTATTTAGGATTCACAATGTGTCTCTGTTTATGAGCTGCTCTTGCTTTTTAGAGAGGATTTTGTTTGGATCTGTACTTTATATAGCATGCTTATGTCAGTGGTGGAATCGGGAGTTTCATTAGGGGGTTCAAAATATGAAGAAGCAAACACATGAAGAGCCTAAGGGGGTTCAATATCTACTATATATACATAAAAGTAATTTTAACCATGTATAAACGATGTAATTTTCCCCTCGACCGTACTTGGCTCCTCCCCTGGTGGATGTTAATTCCACTTGTTTGCTTGGTGGGGGTCTCTTTACTTTAAATGGTGTTCATGGAGTGGGCAAAAAGGTTGAGTCTTTGCTCAAGTGTTTGAATAAAGAATGTTTTCTTGGATATATAGTTAGGTTACAGTTACTGATATAAGGGAGATATTTTGTTTTCAGGATTACTTCCAAATGGTAATTTTGAAGAGCCACCAAAGCCAAAAGACATCAAGAAAAAAACAGTGCTCCAAGGCAAATATTCTTTGCCCAAATGGGAGATCAGTGGCTTAGTGGAGTACATATCTGGCGGGCCACAGCCCGGTGGGATGTACTTCCCGGTCGCCCACGGCGTCCACGCGGTGAGGCTTGGGAATGAGGCTTCAGTTTCTCAGACAATTCCAGTCAAGAAAGGGTCTTTGTATGCACTCACATTTGGGGCATCAAGAACCTGTGCACAAGATGAGGTCTTGAGGGTGTCAGTGCCTCCTCAAACAGGAGATCTTCCTTTGCAGACCCTTTATAGCACCAATGGCGGTGATACTTATGCTTGGGGTTTCTATGCCACCTCTAATTTAGTTAAAGTTACCTTTCATAATCCTGGAGTTCAAGAGGATCCAGCTTGTGGTCCGCTCTTGGATGCTGTTGCTATCAAAGAACTTTTCCCTCCTCGCCCGACAAGAGGTACATCTCAAGATATTCCTTCTGTTTGTATTTTTACCTGATGTTCCACTTATTATCATTATTTGTACAAAGTCGCTGCTAAAGATTTGCTATCATTTGTGGGTCTAACAATCATTGGTGTATGAAGAAGTCCTGTCAAATGTCTATTTTTACGTAGATATTTCAGATCTTATCTTCGAAAGAAATGGCCCAACAAAACAGGATGGACATAGAGGATTTGTGTAGCTTAACCCAACTAATTTAATACTGAGTTGTAGTTGATTGATATATTTTCCCTAAAGGTTACTTTATTTTGACATCATTGCTAGGTGAACCCTGTGAGTTTTATGAGTAGGCTCCAGCCCCAAAAGTGAGGGGCCTGGGATCCATGTGCCTGGCATATGCATGAAAAAGAAAGAGACTCCGAAATTAAATAAGAGGATATTATACAAAAGTTATACCCTATAAATATGTTGATGTTTCTTTTCTCTTCTATGTTCTCTATGACATTATTCTGCCCTCCATGTCTGTGTACAAGTGTGCAAATTTTGTTTTCTTGATCTTGGTCTTTGGTATCCTGCAGTGAACTTGGTTAAAAATCCTGGTTTTGAAGAAGGACCTCATCTCTTGATAAACTCTTCACATGGAGTTCTCCTCCCTCCCAAACAGGAAGATTTGACATCCCCACTTCCAGGATGGATTATTGAGTCACTCAAAGCAGTGAAATTCTTGGATTCAGCTCATTTCAATGTCCCATTTGGCCGAGCTGCTGTTGAACTTCTTGCAGGGAGAGAAAGCGCCCTTGCCCAAATCATTAGGACGGTCCCTAAGAAGGTCTATGCCTTCACATTCACTATTGGTGATGCTAAGAACGGTTGCCATGGCGATATGATGGTGGAAGCATTTGCTGCTCAAGAAACATTCAAAGTTCCCTTCAAATCACAAGGAAAAGGCAGCTTCAAAACTGTTAGTTTCAAGTTCACAGCCATTGCAGACAGGACCAGAATCACTTTCTACAGCTCTTTTTACCACACAAAGATCAATGACTACGGCGCTCTTTGTGGTCCTGTTGTGGATGAAGTTAAGGTGACCCCTGTTGCTTAGGCTCTCCAGAAGTACTCTAAAAAAGCTTTTGTCATAGAGTTTTTTGCAATGGTCATAATCATACTCCACTTATCAATTATAGGACCATTTTGAGGCAATTGCTGTATTTTACCTATGTGATTGCTTAATTCTGTTGTAAGAGTTGTGTACTATTTGTTTACAAAGTGTTATTATGAAGGTCCTAATAACACAGGAGGGTGAATTGGGTAATGCTTGATTTTCGCTCGAGTGATGGACCGAGTTACTTAGCTTGAAGTGGAATATGAATGCAGTAAAGTGAGAACATATAGTTTTTTCTTGTCTGAGTTGTGTAATTTGTTTACAAAAGTGTACAACTGGCAGAACTTCCTTACCATTACTATGTGCACTTTGATCCTCATTCCTAAATGGCTTAGTAGTGACATACAAAGTTGTATTACAGTTCAAATATTCCAAGTGCAAAAGTGAAATAACTCAGTCAAGACAAATTTCACCTCACCTACATGTACACAATCAGTCTAGTAATGAATATAACACAGGAAAAAAACTGTAGAAATGTCCAACGATGTTATTAAATAGTATTCATTTTTATTAGGCTAAGATTTTTCTTTTTCATAAGAAAAAGAAAAAAAGATTCAGACAGTTCTTTTGACATACAAACAACATATCCAATGTAATCCCACAACGTGAGGTACGGATAAAGTACCAAAGTATACGCACCCTTACCATTACAATGGAGGTAGAGATGCTGTTTCAAAATTGAAAATCCTTTCCCATGTAAATAATAGTTGGTCCAATATACAATGGCTTTTAAATTTTTCCTCAAAAGAAGCAAATGTCTTCTGTTAAGGACAATCTTCTTTGCAGTGACAATGCTCGTCTGTTACAGTTGTTTCTGGGATCAATGAAACAAGGATTCTTCATTTGCTGTCATCCAACATGCCCACAAGACATTTCTCCAACATAAACTCAGCATTAACCCAAGCATGGTATTTATCTAAAGCAAGTGGTTAAGGAATTGCAAAATTTGATGAAACAAAGGAAAGTTCAAATTCTAAGCAAGGAATACTAATTTACCCAAGGGTGTGGCCTACTGGTTAATATAGTAGGTTGAGAACCAGAGATCTCAGGTTCAAATCCCAAAGTAGAGGCAAAAATAACACTAGGTGATTTTTCAACTAATCCACCACAGTCTATCCAACCCACAAGCACGTCTCCAAGTTAATCATAATTGACTAAAGTTGGAGCACAAGGGCTCACACCAAGTGTTGTAACTATGATATAGAAATGGAATCTCCAGGTTGTTATTCCCATGCTACACCACTAAACCATCGACCATCCCCTTGGTGACAAGGACCATTATTAACATAACTTTCATAATTCATAATTCCTTTATGTTTACAGCCTTCATAACACTCAGCAGGGAGGAGGAGGTCAAGGCAGTATGAGGGAGGTCAGGTAACTGAGCAAACTATGCTACAGCAGCATTTGTGTGGAGGGGAACGTTTAGATGTACTCACAAAGCTCGATGTCAGTATTACTAATCATGGCATTCATATTTCCTATATTTTCCCTCCCTCCCACCCTCCCTCCCTCAGCAGAGGTCAAGGCAGTATGAGGAAGGGTCAGGGTAACTTAGCAAACTATGGTACAGCAGGATTTGTGTGGAGGGGAACGTCTAGATGGTACTCACAAAGCCCGATGTCAGTATTACTAATCATAGCATTCATATTTCCTATATGCTACCCAGGAAGGAGAGGGTCAGGTCAGTGTAAGGATTGTCAGGATAACTCTAGCAACTATGGAAGAGAAGGATTTGTGTAGAGGGGAATAACGTATAAGTGGTACTCATGAAGCCTGATAACAGTATTACTGGAAGAGAGCTCCATCAGCTAATAAAGCAGAAGAGGATCCACTTTTCATTAACTGTGTATAGCCAATCCGAGAGCTAGTGATCGTGAACAGATTCGATATGAGGATCCCGTTAAATTCTAGTTGAATCCAAGTACCATTTTTATCAACTACCAAAACAACAAGAACTAGCAAAGGATACTAAACAATGCCGTGCAATCTTTTCCTACGGCCTTCATCAACATGTCAACACCTGAAAAAGAAAGGTGCGCAAGCTAGTCAAGTAAACAACATTCATAACTACGTACCAGATTAAAAATCTCCATTGGTTATAGCTGAAGTAATCTATTGAAGTTGGATGGCAAAAACACACAGAAATGATGCATGAGACTAAAACAACACCGCAGAGAATATACTATTAATCTTGGAGTGCAAACAAATTACAAGAGGTGGAACGTGGGAAAGTAATAAGGAACTTTTTATATGCTTCTGTCAAAGCATCATTTAAAATTTGGAAGTGAAAATGTCACATCAGTTGATTTCACAGTTGTAAAACTTCAGCAACAGCTACTTTAAAATCAGAATTTTTTCCATCTTCTACAAATTCTGTGGCAGTTTATCAATTATCAACTTATCACTCCAACAAATAGGTAAAAATATTAAAGGAAATCAAAACCACTGTAATGTCAAATGTAAAAGAATATTGCGTAGAAGAATTTCAATTCTTAACCAGCAGTCTGGTATATCATCAAATCCATAAACATGCCTTTTTTACCATAAATAATGGAAGTTGAACTGCAAAATCATGAAGATGAAAGCTGCTAAGAAGCCCAATTTCCAGGATTTAGAAGGAATGCTATTTAAAATTCAAAGTTCAGAATCTGCCCTCAACCCCCGATAATTTCCAACGAAAAACAAATGCTTTAACAGACGACGACTTCCAAAATAAGGACACATAGATCAGGAAACAATAAGGCCAGAAAGATTATCCCAGTGGTTCTCAGACAATGTTTACAGAAGGGATTCCTGAGGCAAAGCATAAGCTATACTTGGGTAGGAAGGTGGTAGAGGATGTATACTTTTTCAGATGAGGTAAATATGTTGGTTTCCTAGGTCCGCCTTAAAAAAAACATACATCTAATGTGGCGATTCTATAATTTACTTCTTACTAAGAGCAACATTTAGCATATGAATTAGATCCATCAACCTCATGCGACCCTCCACCATTCCATCCCTTCCATATCTTATTCATAAAATCAGGGAACGAGAAGAAGTCACCCTCACAGTCAAGTCTCGCATGATGATGATACACACATCAGAGATCACGTCTTCAAAAACGTGAGATATAGTAGTCGCATCAGATTATCTTCATGTTAAATCGAGATGCTCACACTCATAACTCTATGTTACTAAGTTGACAAGCTGGCAAACACAATCTTAACTTCAAGACCGAGAGTATTTATGGAGAAAAGAACTATTAAGATCAGAATACATATCTCACAGCATCTGGTACAGCAAGGTAGAGTAGAAAGCCATGCAGAAGATGGGACAAGAAATGATTTCCATAACTGATTAATGAGATAGAGCAAAGCAAGATTTAATCCATACCTCCTGGGTGAAACTTCATGTATGGTGTTATATTGTAGACACGTCCTTTAAGAACAGTCCACATTGCATCTGCATTTTGGTGTTCCTTAACTTCAACCATTGATATAAGTCTCTTATTGGACTGTCCTTTCAATCCTGAACAATAAATACATGAAGACTTGAATAAGAAGCACTAAAAAGAGAAGCTTTATAGGAGGAAGACAACCAAGTGAATTATGAACTTAAAATATGTCAGGGTTTAGGTCATTAAGAAGCTCTCAATTCATATTTGTTTAGTCTACTTCTCTTATAGGAGAGAACTTTTTAGCTGCATAGTAGACCAGCCATGTTTTTTTTTTTCTTTCTGAAAAGGCATCTGAAGATTGGTCCCATGGACATATAAAATGAAACTTAACTGCAGAGCAAGCTGCAATATACCAAGCTTTACAATTCCATGTAGTGGAGTAATAGCCAGTTCCCATTTCCCACTAAAGCATGTCTAAGATTTGAGGCTTAGACACTCAAGCCAGTGCAAGGAAACATAACTACAGATTGTGCAGATCCCCTATTGTATCTAAAATTGCATCAACATCCTGTACAAAAATCGCTCTTAGAAATGCATTTATTCCAGGTTTCTGTTTTATGCATATCAATATGATTGAAAGAACGAGAAATTTCATTAGAGAGTGGAAGATTTACACCAAAAGATTCAAACCTGCAAGGTCAGGATGTGTTCTTGTAAGCTTAAGCCAGTCCATCTGACTATAACCCTTCTCGAAGGGAACCTTGGCTCGAACTACAGGCTTCCTAGCAGGCTTTATTTGCTTCTGAGAAGTCTGGACTGAAAATACACCATCTTTTGATGCCACTTGAGCAGAAGTTCCACTCGCTTGGTTGCCTGGAGATGTGTCTATAACACTGAAAGACAAAGAACCAACTGTTCCCTCCTTTTTTGAGGTAGCATTGTTGCCCAGTTTACCTTCCCATGGTGCACCATTACTTTGGCTAGTACCAGCATCATTTGAGGGCTCATCCTCTATTCTAATTCCACTAATATTTTGAGCTATCTTTTGTGCATCCACATAATCTTGCTTATCTGGTTCACCAACCTAAATAGGCAAATAAATCTTTCAAGTTCAACTGATAAAAGAGAAATTGAACTATGTAATACGACTTGATATTCAAGCATAAACCTCTCAGATTTCCTTCATTACACGGTATTATTATGGCACTAACCTGACAAAAAGTGAAATCATCATCATTAGCCATTGCTAGCTCACCTGAGCGATGAGACAAACCAAAAAGGTCCTCTCCAGAAATCTGGTGGAAATAAAAAGGTTAAAGTTAGATTAGTTTTGTTGTGGACAGTATTCAATCACAAAATATAAGGTAGTAGCATTAACACCAAAGTAGAGTTTGAAAACAGGGTGACATTATAGTAATTGGAGAAACAGGGGTGACATTATAGTAATTGGAGACTTCGTTTATATATATATATATATATATATATCCAGGAATCTGGTGGAAATAAAAAGGTTAAAGTTAGATTAACTTTGTTCCGGACAGTATTCAATCACAAATATAAGGTAGTAGCATTAACACCAAAGTAGTGTTTGAAAACAGGGTGACATTATAGTAACCGGAGACTTTGTTTATATATATATATATATATATAAAATTAAACCACCAACAAAAACATAACAAATCACCCAATAGAAGATAAATAATGTCAATTTAGAGATCCCAACACAAGAAAAATATTATTGACGCTGCTCAAGATCACACTAAAAAGTAAGATTGTACTAGTATTAAATTAGTAAAAATACAAGAAAAGAACAAACATCAGAGTGGAAATATCTTTGACCAAACAAATTTTACTTCGAAACAAAGGTCAGTTCCTCTTCATTTCCATTTATGGCCAATCGGCTTCAAAGATAAAAGGGACTGAGAAATTTTATTTTGTCATAACTCATTCATTACAGAAAACCACATCGTTTTTCTAAAATTGTAAACTTTTAGTTAAAAGGCACACTATTGCGAAGTTGTTCGATGTCCTGCCCCTTATAGCTGACATTAGTATTATATTTAACTGAAAGGGAGCACTTAGGTTAGTGCTAAACACTTGTTCCAGATATGATGCTGGCAAGCGCGAACACGGTTAATAACACAGCTTAAAACTTGGGTCCAACTTCCTAGTAAATCAATGGTGTGTGGTGCACAATTGGCAACTAGCAGTTACATGGGGTGCTGATCATGAGTAAGAATCACATCTAACTGAAACTGCTAAACACCCCACAAAAGAAAAGAACAAAAAGATATATCAAAGGTTGCTTCTTTAACTCCACCACTAGCTCAACTGGCAGCACCTTACAACTATGTTTTACCAAAGGGAAGGAATCAAACCAGCTTCATAGTAAATACTATGTTATTAAACTAGTCTCAAGAGTTAAATTTTAAAGTGAATATGTTATTAAACTAGGGTTAGAGCTAAATTTCAAAGTGAATCTGTTTTACTCAACAGATAATATTTGGATCTTATTTTTCTTTCTATTATAATTATCTTTTTGGTATGAATTCTGGTAAAAGAAATTGAAAAACACCAACCAATGAAGTTTCACAATTTTCTAACTTCACTAATTATTTACATAAAATGTAGTAAAGTTAACTCCTGGGCTAAATGGCATGCTAGAAATTGGGACCTACAACTGTACCTGGACTATCCATTACTTGAAATCTTGCAGACAGGGAATACAACACATAACAAAAATTAACTAAAACATCCAACAAAACCATGATCTCCATACCCGTTTAAGAAGATGAATTGTAGCCATTTGAGTCAATCAAGGTCGTAGAAACATTGATACCATGTGAAAATAGAAAAGCTTCTCAATTTACAAGAGGTACTCCTTAATTGATCAACATCAATTGTCTGTGACATATTGGGCAGAAGATACCCTTGGAATGTGTATCAAAAAGTACTAAACGATTATTTAAATGATGGAAGTTCAAGGCTGGATTAACTAACTAGCACCTAATTAGGGTGTTAGCAAGAGGATCAAGATAGGTTTTTCCATGAGATGGCAGAAACGGGATTACTCTGATTGGGATCCACAACCTCTATGTCGCACTTGGCTCATCATACTAAGGGTCAGGTAGGGATAGAAAGCTTTATAATAGCATCCTCTGCTTATGTTAGAAAACTATGTCATCAAAAAAATATGTTAGAGAACCTGTTATGATTAATGTGACAATTTTATTTATGTACTCTTAAAGATGACTGAAGAAAGAAAATTAACAATAAACACGATTAAGTAAAGAAATAGAGGCAGTGGGGCATCTATACAACCAAGATATCCAACTTCAGAATTCCAGAAAAAAGTCACAACATCAGAGTATTAGATTAATGAAATTTAGCTGATGCGCATATTATATCTCAAGCTCAACCAAGCACAAGTAATCAAGAAAAGGGAATTTTCACCTATCTAGCAGTTAACTTTCAATCATCTTGAAGGAAACTCTAGCAGTCCTAAAATCACTAACTTAAAGCACTAAGTTAATCACATTAAGCTGATACGACAACAACAACCACATACCCAATGTAATCCCACAAGTGGGGTCTGGGGAGCGTGGAGTGGCCGTTTATAACAGACCGTCGGCTCGAGTAAGTATATCAAAAATCAAGTATGTAAATCAAATACAAAAACGAAGACGTCATGCTGAAAACAACAAAGAAGAGAACAAACAGCAACAACAAAAAACATGCTAGCTGAAGCAAATCACATTTAGCTGATATTTTATCAAAATCCACAAGCTCATCCCAAGCACAAAGACCAAGAAAAGGATCAACTTTTCTCACATATCAATCAACTTCAAGAAACTCACCCAAATTGGCAATAATCAATAAAAGGGTACCAATTAATCAAGTAATTAACTTTCAATCAAGAACCCAATACACAAACAGTTACAACTAGTTGCCACAGCTATTCAAAAACTACTAATTAACAATTCAAATTTTAAATCCAAAGGGTATTAATAATCACCTTTCTCTTGTGTTCTTGAAGGGTTGGTTTTCCTCTGTTTGCTGTTTTTTGGAACGAACCCTTTTCCCCTTCGTAATAACTGCTATAATGATACAATGTTCGTTCAAACATGATGGGCGGACTAAATTCTTCAATTTCTTCTGTTGCATTTATTGTGGTACATGTGTGCATAAACAGGAGTACCCCAAAACTGTCGTATTTAGATTTTGTTTTGGTAAAAAATAAAAATTGACATGGAAACCCCTAAACTATTTCAAACATAACTAACTTACTCCCTTTACTTTTTAATACTAACAACTTTGAGAAATCGAATCTTTCTTTGTCTTTTATGGTAAAACTAGTATAAGTAATTAGTTTTTGATGGCTATTTTGATAAAATTTATTTTAGAGTAAAATGTTATTTTTATTCTTTCTCCTAAATCATATCGGTCTCGCTATTCAAATATAATAGATGATTGAAGGGGCACTAATTCGAAAGAAAAATAATAAAAGCTAAAATTAACGTAGAATATATATTGCAAAAGGAAAAGAAACAAAAGGGCAACAAAAATTTAAGAAGGGTTCAATAGAGCAGGGCCAAAGTAAAATGTGGGAATGAGCTAAATTTTAGGGGCTAGATTAGTCTTTTACTACTTTATGTGATCCTTTTTCATGTTTTCAACCTCCTTTGCAAATTTTGTATGAGAGTTGGGGAAGTTTTGATAGTTTTTATAAATTGTTAGGTTTTAATATTTACCATAAAAGTATAACTTATGAAATTCAAATGCATTGTTGAAATAAAATTTCAACTGCTAACCAACTTGACTTCAAATCACTGATTAATTTAAAGGAAATAGGGTCAAATATACACATCTACTTTGAAAAATTGAATAAATATACCATTCATCATATTTTGAAGTTAATTTATCCTTATTATCGTATTTGAGGTTAAATTTACTCCTACTTTAAAAAATCGGCTAAATATATCATTCGTCATACTTTTGAGCAATTTACCATCGATGATCAGTGACGGAGTCAAAATTTTCATTGAGGGCTTCAGAAGTAAATATACGGACTAGTCGAAGGGGGTTCAACATCTACTATATCTACATAAAAATATTTTTGATCATGTAAAAATAGTATAATTTTTCTACGAAGGGGGTTCGGATGAACCCCTGAATTGAATGTGGCTCCGCCATTGTCGATGACATACTTTGGAGATAAATTTATCTCGTTCTAAAGAAACTTTTCACATGTACCCATTCTTTAACAGAGAAGTCCAAATCAATGTTAAACGGCCTAATTTTTAAAAATAAAATACATCCTAATCTAACCCGTCTGATCTGACCCACAAAAAATACACAAATAAATATACTCATCCCTCCATTCAGTTGGTCGAATTTTCGTTGAAAAAATTTGACCAACAGAACCGAGGGAGATATATTTGTTTGTGTCTTTTTTGTGGCTCGGGTTGAGTCGAACTAGTTAGATTATGATGTGTTTTATTTTTTAAAAATGGGACATTTTACGTTGATTTGGATTTTCCTACTAAAGAAAGGTATATTTAGTTAATTTTTTAAAGCAAGAGGTAAAATTAATTTGAAGTATGACAACGAGAGTAAATTTAATTTCAAAATATGATAAAGGGTATATTAGCAATTTTTTATAATAAAAAGATAAATTTGACCGTATCCAAATACGCCTAACGTATAACCGTACCTAATACAACAATCTAGTCTAGAGCATTTTCTGTTAAAGTGATTAAAATTAGCTCACAATTCATGGTACATTTGATTCGTTCACATTTGAACGAGTTAATGGCCAACCTATTTATTATAATCTTACAATTTAATTTATTTATTGAATTGATATGCAACTCAAATTGATTGATGAAAAATTTTGTTGAAATATTTTTCAAAAAAGATATTTTTTTGTTTGATATGTAATATATAATCGTTATATTATAAAAATATTATTAAGTATTTAAATAAATTATAAGTACACAAACGAAGAAATTAAGATTTGGCTGAATTAAGCTATGATTCATTATTTGGCTCATTTCAATCCGATGAGTCTTTGTTGTGTCATTTAAAAGGATGCCCCTATTTTGGGTTGTTTATAATTTTTGTCCCTCGAATCAATGATCTTTAGCTTTGTCCTTGAGCACTTTAAATAACAAAAAAAAAAAAAAAGAGTTTGAGATTAAAATTCTCCCGATACTAAATTAACAAACAATATTTGCTCGACATACGTTTACATTTTTCTATAATAGTATAACACAAGTTATGCCTTAAAAGAGATAATAAGTTATGACCTTTAACTAATTTCTGCAAAACCTATGGTTATCGCGGCAAAAGTTCAATTTCAAAACTCGAAAGTTATATTTCAACTTAAGTAACGTTTAAGTTCGATTATTTTGTTAATTATTAAATCAATCTATTTTAACTCGTTTAAAGTCGGATTTATCTAGTGATTTGACGTCTCTAATTATCCTGTGACATAATTTACATTACTCCACTAACTAGCAAGGATCTTTTAAGAGGCAAAATCTGGTTTGTTGCATATGTATACAATTATTAACCTTAATAATTTGGTGGTTACCACCTTTGAAGTTCTGAAAGGCAAAGCAAACTAGAAGAGTCAAGCACTAACGAAGGAGTCAAAATTATATATATATATATATATATATATATTTAAAGTATGAAGGGCCTAAGAAATATTGTTTGAACTTTTTGCCCTTCATTAAAAAAATTCGCAATAGACAAAAACGTCTTTTTACTTTTTTTTTCCTCTAATTATTATTTAATTATTTTATAATATATGACTCCTAAAATATATGGGAAGAAGACTCCAAAATATATGATCCTAAAATGTATGGAAAGAAACCTGGTAAAATAAAAATATGAAAAAAAAAATTAAATGTCTATTTTTAGTGTTAAAAAAATTAATATCGGTTGATTTTCTTTTTTCTTTTTATGATCTGTGCCGTATTTTTTTTCCCCTTTATGAAATATGACGAAAAGCGCATTATATGTTAGTGCCTTTTTTTTTTTTTTTTTTTTCACAATAGATTCAATTGAGCCTGGGCATTCATCCAGGAAAGATCATTATTATGTTTTCAATTTTCTCTATCTTCCCAACCATACAAAATCACAATATTTATATAATTATATATAATTCACAAAGAATATCATACAATAATCAATCTTCAAGTTTTCAATTCATACATTATTTACAATACTATAATACGTAGATGACCTTAATCGGCAAGCACATAATATAATGCAGTTGCAGAGAGCCTTGACAACAAGTCAAGGAGAATTTCTGAGGCTTTCATTGACTGGCTACCATAAAATCTGGAGTTTGCTCATTTCAGGTAGTCACAAACCACAATATATTAATATTAATGCTTTTTAATCAAACTTTATATTATACCTTTGTCATATTTTTTTCTATCAAATGTACTTTATTCTACAAGTGTTAGGAATATATAACTTTTAAATATATGTTTGCAGATTATATATAAGGAAAAAAAATCCACAAAGTAGCTCCTTGACTATTGATATCCGATTCGATACTACAAAAAATGAAAAATCTATCAAAACAATAAAGATGATGCAACGGATAAATTGTTTGCTTTAATTCATTCAGTTTATAGGCTTATCAGGTGAGGTATCAAAATTAATAATTACTGTTCGATCTTCTTTTAATCGTCATCCACTTTATT
Organism: Capsicum annuum; assembly: GCF_002878395.1. Lineage (NCBI taxonomy): Eukaryota > Viridiplantae > Streptophyta > Magnoliopsida > Solanales > Solanaceae > Capsicum > Capsicum annuum. The sequence goes on from NC_061111.1 coordinate 147,295,538, forward strand.
ATAATATATTTTCTTTTTAAAAAATAAGAATACCTTTAAAATTAAAAAATACCTATATTTTTATGTGTGTTAGAAACTAAAAACTTTATGTTTCGCAAATGGTATTACTGTAATAAATAATGTGAGAAGTTACCCTAATGTGTGAAAGAATATCAATGCGATAATTTATAGATATCAAGAAACGAGATTTAGTTTATTTGAGATTTTCAATTTCAGTTGCAATTTTATCTGCATGAGATATTTTACACAAAAATAAAGTCTTTTTGTTATACAAAAGCACAAATACAAATATTCACCTAACTAAAGTATTTTTTTAAATACTGAACAACTTTTATATCTTGTGAAAGTTAAATAAGCCTTCAAAAACGTAAGTGAGTTCGGACAAAATTATAACTACATTTTAGTTTTAATTTGTTTGATTCGATTAGAACTCTGAGTAAAGAAAATTGTGTATAGGAGAATGAAGAAGGACAAATTTTTTACGACTGTTGACTCGAATTTTGATGCAATGTTGCTTTAGAGATTGGGGAATGAGGCCGAAAGGATTCAGAAGTGGGTGACGATTTTCAAAATCTGATATTGAGTTGTTGTTGATCAAATTCACTTGGTTTGGAAGAATAAGAACTTGCAATTTTAAATTTGACCTACCTTTATATTGTAATATGGATAGAGCTCGAGAAATTATTGTGGTTTGTTTCTAAACACTTATCTACGATTATATGCTCGTAAATAAACTTTCTATATTTGGTGCTTCGTAGAGTGAAAAGAACATGCAGAAGTACTGTTTCATTTTATGATATTATTATATTTTGTTTCTCGAAACTGCTATAACAAATTTATATGTTTGAGATATATAATAATTTTTTATTGCATCTGTCATTGAGAATTCATGTTTTATTTTAAATAAATTGTGATAAACGCACAACGTACGTTGAATTTTTAATCAATTAATATTACTAATGTTGTCGTTTCTTTATTTAGATTAAAAGTCCACTTTAGGTTAGAACTATTCTATAAAACTTGTGTCGCAGTAGATCCATGTATCCAGAGGGTTACAACTGATTATTGGTGATAGGTATCTGGTAACGAGAATGCTTGAAAATTGTTAAGAAATGGTATGTACTATAACTAGTAAAGAGAGATTTAGTAGTTATGGTAAGGATGTTTAATCATTTAGATAAAAAATTATGTATAAAAAAAAAAACAAAGTAAGACTACTCCCTCTGTTTCGTACGTTTCACAAAGACAGATTTTAGTCTAGTGGTTTGTCTTGATTACAACACATTTTATTAGTTGTTCTGCAACTTGTACAAAGACTTCAAGACTCCTATTGTTGTAAAGATGATCAACAACAACAACAACAAACCCAGTGTATTCCCACAACGTGGGATCTGGGGAGGGTATGATGTACAGCTCCGAAGTCTTTTGCTATTGTTGTGAAGATGATCACAGCCATATTAAGATTTCAAACCTATGCAATCACAAAAAAGTGATTAGGTTATTTTAAACTTATTGATTTATTTACTTGAAAATATTAGTATCTGATGAAGTAAGAAACTACAAACCTTAGCTGATATATATATAATGAATTGATGAACTGGGTAATATATACCATAGCAAAAGCAGACTGAGTAGTTAAAAAAAAAAAAAAAGATACCAACAAGTGTTTCAACATGTTTGTAATTTAACACGGTGACCTGCAAAGAGGAGAAAATAGTAACTGAAACATTTATAACCGTACAAACTAATACTCAATAGAAGATGAAACTAAAGCACAAAATCAACTTCTTCTAACACAATTCTTAGCTAAATAGCAGGAAAAAAAAAAAAAAAAAAGAGAAAAGAAAAGAGATTCATCACTGTTCATTTAGAAATATTACAGAGAGTGTATGTAGGTGTTTCTATATATAGGGAGAGTGAAAATCCATACCAATAGTATCGATAGAAACGAATACATTTTCATTTTCCAAATTCAAACGAATAAATCACAATTTCATACTAAAATGTTCAATAATCAAATGAAACTAAATCGCAAACTCCGGTGATAAATCCATAGCTTATGAAATGTCAAAAAAAATAAAAAATAAAAATTGCAGCTAGCTCTGTATATGGTATTCAAGTTTTCATTGGAAGCGATTTTCATGTTATGTTATAGATATGATTGTACCTGTTTTTCGTGCGTGAATCGAGACACAAAGCTTCAAACAGGATGTTAATTGCTGTAACTGAAGATGCTTTGTTTTTACATTGGCACTATCAGGAAGTAGAACCTAAGAAGAAGTCAAGTACGCAGAGGAATGTTCTTACATCAGACATAAGAGAAAATGAAACGAAAAATCAGAAGAAGCACCTAACAACACATCTTCACAGACCAAGAACTACGAGATCACCTCTTTCATTCTGGGGTGACGGAGGGATCGTACCATTCGAGCCGTTTTTTTCTTGACTCGAAATCGAAATGGGAGCAGGTTTGAAAAAGGATTTTAGAGTAGCGGAGAGAAATTAAAACAGGACAGTATGTGGATAAGCTTTTGGACTTTTGGATTATCAAACCTATTCAACAACACCAACAAATTAAATCATAATATTACAGATTTGAAGGACAGAGGTCTATAATATAACTTTCATAAAAAGAGTATCACTACTTGATTGAAGCAGTCAAATGTAAAGTGCATATTTTCTGCTCACCTTTAATGTGATGTAGAGCTATGGAAGAAAGTTCTTTATGTAAAGGCTTTTCCAATGATTTCATCATAGACTATATTGTATGTTGAATGATCATCGTTATTATCTGTTGTAGGTGATCGAATTAATAACTTTACACAATTGAAAATTTTTGCTCTCGACAGGCCAATGTAGAGTTGGCCATGTGAAAAAATAGGTTCACGTAAATAAATTCCAACAAACTCTACTGTTTGGCCTTGAGCTTTATTTATGGTCATAGCAAAACATAATCACAAAGAAAATTGTATTCTTTTTAAAGGAACAGGTAGTTTTTCATAATAACGGTATTTTTGAAATAAATACATGTGTATTTTTAAAGTCCC
>NC_061111.1:147301584-147308228 GCF_002878395.1 Capsicum annuum
GTCTTACTTGTAGTAAATGCAAGATTACTAAGAATTCCTTTAAGACAGTTGAAAGGACTTCCACACTTTTGCAATTAATCCACACTGATATTTGTGAGATTGATTATTTGTCACGTCATGGAAAGATATATTTTATCACTTTTATTGATGACTACTCAAGATATACTTATGTCTTTCCATTGAAAACAAAAGATGAAACATTTGAGACTTTCAAAACATATAAAGCAGAAGTTGAAAATAATTTGAGTGTGAAAATTAAGTCAACTAGGTTTGATAGAGGTGGAGAGTACTTAAAGTCAGATTTTATTGATTTTTGTGAGAGAGAAGGCATTGAAAAATAATTGACCATGTCCTATACACCACAATAAAATGGTGTAGCAGAAAGAAAAAATAGGACTTTCATAGAAATGGTTAATTCTATGTTTTATGGATCTGGTATATCTGAAAATTTGTGGACTGAAGCCTTGCTTTCAGCATGTCATATTTTGAATAGAATTACTTCCAGGAATCATGATGTATCTCCATATTTTGAATATTCTTCCACAATGTAATACCTCATTTACTTCATTATCTCTAATTTGAAATTTGTAGCAATAGTACTCTCGACAAGAAACTATATCTCTTTTTTGTTTTCCTTTTTGTTGTGATTAAGCCTCCATATCAAGAAATGCATCTACTAAACACATATTTGATATATTGGGTAGCTCTTCGTGTTCACAATAAGCCCTATTTGTCACACTGTTTGTTTGAATAAATTTTTATATTCCACAATGTCATCCATTCTGATCATATAGGACTAAAAATGGATATTGTAGAGGATCATAACATCCATAATAATAATTTACTAGCTGAGCTTTATTATTGCTATTATAGATTCGAATATGTGGTGCAAAGATAGAGCCGATAAATTTTCCTCAGTCCATATTGTTGCAATCTCTGGTGCACGAGGTAAGTTATATGTTCGTTGATCTAAGGATGAATTACATTTAAGGGCAATGTAAAATTTTGATAATTGAGGAACGTTCAAGAGAGATGTAAAAAAAAAAAGTGTACAGGTTCACTTTCAGTATGTCCATTAACTTTTGCACAATGAATTTGTTAATTTTTGTTGAACAAGCCATCCTATTGGCTAGTTCATTGTCATTGTTGACACCTAATTTTTGTCCCCCACGACTAAATTTAATCCTGAGTTTCTTCAGTTTTTAATAAAATTGAAATATTTATTTCATCCGAATAAAAAAAATTTAAAATATTTTTTATGTGATTTTGTCATTTTAAGTAGCGATTATATATTACTGTGTTCAGTTATACGGGATTAGATAATTTGATTACTTAAATATTTATTCTATGAAATATTGGATTTTAATTAAAGATTATTTTGAAAATAAATATAACGATTAAAATCTTGATTATAATATAATTTATTATCAAAATAGTTTATTTGGATAAATATACATTTGATTTTATTAAATCAAGAAGCTCGAAATTAAAAGAAGTATTAATTCATACCAAATTTCAATTTAATTTAGCCAATCTATTTGATTTGGCCATAATTGAAATCAAATTGGCCATAATTGCAATGCAATCCGTCAATTGATTTTTAATTTGATCAAAATTAAATATGGCTAAATTTTAAATCCCAATTGGGGTTATAGTTTAAATAACCCCAAAATTCTCAAAAACTCTCATAACTTCTACCCAATTCCCACCAAAAAATAATTTCTATTGTACTACATTGTACTATTTCCCCCCAACTTTGTCCTTTTCCAATTTTGAAATTAAAAAATTGTACTATATTGTACAATCCCCCTCAACCTTTTTCCTTTTTTCAAATTTCAATTTTGAAATTTAAAAATTGTACTACGTTGTACAATTTTGCGCCACATTATCTTCCACCTCACCTTATCTTCAATTTTAAATTTCAAAAACACCCCTAAAAAACTTTCTCCCACATTGGTAGATTAATAGAATTAGATCTCTATCATTTCCTATAAATACTACCACTATTTTAGTAGAATAAACAAGTCTCAAAGCCTCAAAGAATTGAAAAGCTTTTGAGCAAATAGTTGAAATTTTTTTTAGTGGAAAAAAAAAGTGTCAAGGTTGGAAGAAAAAAACTTTGAGCGAAGAAGAGTTTTATTTTAGTAAAAAAAATTCTTTTTCATGAAATTCGTGGGCTAATCGAAGTTCTCGAGTTGAAAGCTTTCCGGTGGTAATCAAGACTCCGAAAAAATCTTGTAGTCCCGTTTTGTTGCCCCAAAAAAGGTAAACACACCTTTCCCTTTTTTAGTTATAATTTTGTTTGCGGGGATTGTTTATTGTAGACGGTCTTGAATGCCATAGGACGTTGTGGTATCAATATTATGGTTATTTTCATGTTCATGGTATAAAAATGAGCTAACAATAGTTGTACATGCCTTTTTGTCCTTATTCTTTGATTATTATAGATAAAGTTTCAATCTTTGCTTAAAAGATGTACTTATGCTTTGTTTAAATTCATTGTTGACGGATATATTTGTTTTTAACTTGTAAGTTGTTTCCTTTATGTTAAAAAGAATAGTTAATATCGATTGTTTTCTCCTTTTTGACTTTATTCTTTGTTTATTATAGATAAAGTTTCAATTTTTATTTAAAAGATGTACTCATGTCTTCACTAAACTCATTGTTAGTGGATATGTTTGTTTTAACATGTAAAGTTATTTCCTTTATGTTGAAAAAAATAGTTAATATTGATTATTTTGCCTTTTAGCTTAATTTTTTGATTATTTTGTATAAAGTTTTGATCTTTGCTCAAAAGATATACTCATGTCATGTTTAAATTCATTGTTGGCGGATATATTTATTTTTAGCATGAAAAGTTATTTTTTTACCTTGGAAAAATAGCTACTATTGTTTGTTTTGCCTTAATAAAAATAGTAATTGATTAAATCAAGAATTTGTCATTTGCTTGTTAATTATTTTAAGGGATTTCCAAAATCCTCATATAAGAGATGAAGCGCTAGCTTTATTTTCCATCCACGATGTTTATTCTTCTTTTTTTTAACATATTTTTTAAATTTGTCAAAATGATGAGAAAGTTCAAATTTTTGTGACTAAATATATTTTCGAGTCATGCATAGTATGATTGTGAAACGATATTTTCACTCTTAGAAATGCTAAACATTACTCTAATTTTCTTACTCCCTTTGGATTGTTATATTTGCTCTTTGTGAGTGTAAAGACTTGATTCATGTTTCTCCTTGATTCATAATATCAAAAGAGAATCAACGATGTCTTAGAAATATAAATCATAAAACGTTACACGTTTTTCCATAAAATGTTGGTTGTAATTTAGATATATGAATCTTCTTTAATTTCTCCTTAATTGAAATTTAAAGATTCACTTTCTTGAAAAGTTAGCCTTTATTTTGTTTTGTTACATGGATTAGTTTCTATGTTTGTTCAATTTTAGAAGTCATGATATTTTTCTTATCGCCTCATCTCTTTACTCTCGCAAACTTGCGTTGTTTGTTCTCGCATTAATTCATTGAATATGACCTTCTTTCTTTTGCCTTTATTCATTCTTATATGAGCATAAATCATGAGACATGTAAGTGGGTATCTTTGCTTTGCATTATTTGCTGACTTTCATTCTTGTGCAAGTGTGCTTATCATTGTCATTCAAAAATTGATTTTCGATAGTTTCTTTTGCTTTGAAATATGTCATTTTTATGCCTTGAATGTATATTAATTTCTTTATCTTTTCTTTGCATGCAAAAAAAGTTTTGAGTCCAAATGGACTCTTCTCCTCTTGCATTTCGTAATGGGCCAATGACGCCAACCTCTTCGAGTCAAGTTCGAAGTTTAAATCCAAGGTCGACTATATGGCGTGCAGTGCTAGAAGATAGACGAAGAAGGAAAATGGGTCAAAAACCCATTTATGAGGTCATTAAGAGATTTGAAAAGTCTTGATTTTTATTATTGTCTTCTTTTTTATTTATTCATTTAATCATTTATTTATTCATTTATTTGGGGCCTCGAAGCCAAAATTTTAAATTAATACACGTGAAGTCAATTATGGCCAAAAGGTCCGAAAAATAGTTTAGGACAGGTTATGGGCCAAAAGCCCGATATTTAGATTAGGACAGGTGCAGGTGGGCCAAAAACCCAATTAGATCAAGACAGGGATGATAGATTTGAGCTTACGAGCCTAAGTCTTCTATTTCTCCTCTTTCCCCTTTAGGTGCTTATTTGCTACCTTATTTGCATAGACTTAGTTAAATTCCCTACTAAATCGTCCAAAACTATTTTACACAAGTCTTTTCCTAAAATTAATCATTTTTCAACAATCAATCTTTTTGAAGTTAGTCAAAAGATATTTCTAAACAGTCTGGATAACCGCAAGTTAGCGGATACTCTTTGTGTCTTTACAACCTTCCAAGAGTATCAATAGGAACCGCTTACTCGAAATCTTCAAATTTAAACGATTTTTTGTTTTGGATCGTTTAAAGTATTTTATAGAGGTTTTCTTAATTCCTTTTCAAATAAATTAAGTGGCGACTCTAAAAAAGTCAAAATTTCCGCAAAATAGTCATGATCGTAGAAGTATAATTGTAAATTTTTAGGTTTATGATTGGAAGTAATTAACCCAGTGATATATTTGCCCTTGTACTTTGAATGTGTAAATAACACAATTTCTTCTTGCTAGTTCTTTATCATATTTCACACCAAGCGAACTGAAAGCAAACATATTGTTGTATGTCCTGATGTAAGTGCGGAAGTGTTCAGGTTCTTCTGTCTTCTCACAGTATAATTTTGCTAATTCAGGTGGCATTTCATGTGATGTTAGGCGTATTGAGCTATTGTTACAACAAAATCCGCAAGATTCGTATTGAAGTTTTTTGGCATTACAATACGAACAGTTCGAAACTTTTTTTAAGAGCCATGTACTCGCTTCGTTGGTCTATAACAGCAGGACATATTTTTTTACTTGCCTATGACCTGAACATGCAAGATATGCCGGAGCTATTCAATAGAGCAAAAGAAAGTTGTAGCACATAGTAACAGGGCTCGTTATCGCAGTAGTGAACTAACACTAACCTTTTGTTAATAACACTAACCCAAAATCACTCTTTTTATCAAGAAAAAAAAACATTTTTTCATCAATTAAGAGACATCCACAAAGGGATTTTCACCAAGATTGAAACTTTCTTGTCACATGAATCATCATGCAAGTTAAGAAGCAAACTCAACTCTTCCCCTTTGGCACGTTTGAACACAATAAAAAAATCTTTTTTTCCCCTTGTTATAACATAAAAAGGGAAATTTTATCAAAGCACCTAACAATAATTTAATACCAAGAATTTTTTTATTTTTTTTTTACTCTTCTTCTTTTGGGGCTATAATAAAGATTAAAAGAGAGAACGCAGATGGAAAAAGGAAAAGATACATAAAATAGCATACTTAAGTATTAAATTACAAAAAATAGTCACACTTTTATCAAATTACATTTTGTAGCATATGTATTTGTATTTTGGTAGCAACAGTTTGCAAAAATACAAAATTCATATCGATATAAAGGCAGTAAAAATCATATGTATTTATATTTTTGTAGCAACAGTTTGCAAAAATACAAAATACAACTTACTATATTATGTAATTATGAAACTGTTGTCATGAAACTCATAATTAAGGGGATAAGTATGCTATTTCTGAATTTTGCCCCCACCATCTTCTTGAAAGTTGTAGTTGGAAGAAACTTGGTGAATAAATCAGTCATATTATCACTTGAATGAATCTGTTGCGCGTTAATATCACCATTCCTTTTGTAGCTCATGTGTATAGAAAAGTTTTGATGAAGTGTGCTTCGTTCTATCTCCTTTGATGAATCTTCCATTAAGATGTGCTATGCATGTTGCATTATCTATGTATAAAACTGTGGGTGCATTGTCACATTTCAAACCACATTTTTCTCGATTGAGATGTATCATGGACCTCAACCATACACATTCTCAGCTAGCTTCATGAATAACTATTATCTCATCATGATTCAATGAAGTGGCTAGATAGACTGCTTTGTATATCTATAAGATATGGAAGTACCCCACATATGAACAGATATCCTGTTTGAGACCGAGCTTTATGCGGGTCAGATAAGTACCCAACATCAGCATAGCGAACAAGATCGAGACTGCAACCTTTAGAATGAAGTAAGCTCATGTCTTTTATCCCATTTTGATGTCTCCTATTAGGAGCAGAAATATACCCTGCTAATAAAATAATCGAAAGGTTATATCATGCCTTGTAGTATTTACAAGATACATTAGTACATCAATTGGACTAAGATATGGTACTTTAAGATCAATCCAATTCGGTATGTTTCTCATTTCAGCAAATAATCTAATTGTTTTTGAAAACTCTCCAAGAGTTTTAATAATTTTCAAACCATCAATTTATCCCTTATAAGGGTAATAAACAAGTTTCCTAGAAACTTTATATGCTTCAAATATTTTTGAATCCTTTGGGGATTTTCATATAGATTATTGTCAAGTGACAATATCCAACATGTCAAGTGTCTGGACTGCAAATCAAATAAGTTTTATGACAATATCCTTTCAGGTCACTTGATAAATGTTTCTACGTCAGTATGCTTAAATAAACATAGA
>NC_061111.1:147308328-147310053 GCF_002878395.1 Capsicum annuum
ATAATATTGCGCCAATATTGTATCAAAGATATTGATGATATATCATTTCGTATCGGTTCATAATGCAACATAACATTTTGAGATCTCATTTTCATTATTTTCAGGTACTTGAACCTTTCATAAGGTCTTATGAAGTGTCATGTCGTAGGCTCTTCAAGAGTACATTGCCTTCTTATTATGATTATTTGCTCCATATATTTTTCAAAGATTATTTCATTTGGAACTAATTGGTCTACCACGCTTCACGCATGCATAGACTTTGTCCTTCATGGACACAAAATAGGAGCACTTGCAGCTTAAATATGAAATGCTTTCAGCATTTGACTTGAATTATCTTTTGAATGAGGATCTGGTGATAATTCTAACATATTTCATATTTGCTAATAATCTCCCCTTTATGGTAGGAAAACTAACATACATCCTCTATCTTCTTTGAGGAATCCATGTTTGTGCATCATGGTATATTCATTAATCATTTATTGGTCTAATGCACACAAGTGTTATTGTATGCAACATATCATATTTCAGACCAACACATGAAGCTTTGTTCTCATTAGCGATGCTTTAGCTATTTATCGAAGGCATTCAATGCCAAACCATCATCATCAAGATAACTTTCTTGATTGCACAATCTGAAAATTATGTTCTTAACTCAATTTTATTGAGCAAGCAACTTTATGAATTTCAAACTGTAGGTTGACAATGAATGTACATGTGATCATCTTATTGATGCATCTTTTCAACATATCACATGATAGGTGAACAGGCCCATATTCACTTTTTATATTTTCCAGATTTAAGGAATTCAATCCCAACATTAGTTGGTCCAACCAACTTATCATGAGAACAAGTGACATAAATAATTCTCGAAGAATCTTCTAGTTCTTCAATACATGTCTAATATTCAATATGCACATCTTCGAGATGTCACAATAGTTCATATCAATTTATGAACTTTTATTTTAGTAAACTCCAAGTTTACCATGGCATGTACTTTTTTCTTTAGTAAATTTAGATTTACTATTACATGACTAAATTTCAGATTTACTACTTTAGAAGTAGATTTTGGAATAACTCTTTTCAGTTATTCTACTTCATTCGGAGGTGAGTTGTGATACTATCACAATCAAGTGCACGTTTGCATTAATAGGTTTCTCATTTTTCAGGAATGAAATATAATCATGCCTTAAGCCTATCAATTTATGATAGCGTATATATCTTATAACCTCTATATACATATGATGTAGAGAATTTTTCTCTAGCATATCTTATAATCATAATAAGCGTGTGAAATATTATCACTTTTGATGATTATTATCATATTGTCTCTCCATGCTTATATTCGTGTATTCAATCACTTGCTTGTTTCAACAATGAAGCAAGTTGTCAACTTTCAGATTTATGCTACCATATTCACTTCATGGAATAGAGCATATTAATGGGATATGTTTCATGTCCTTTTATTAAGCAACCATAATTTTGCCTTAACCATCATAATATCATCAATATGGCAGTGTTTTGCGGAAATTTTGACTTTTGAAGAGAGTCGCCACTTAATTTTGAAAAGGAATTAAGAAACCTTTAGAGAGTTACTTCAAACGATTCAAAACAGGAAAATCATTTTAAGTTAAAGATTCTAGATAAGTGGTTCCTATTAACGTTTTAGGAAGGTGTTAGGCACCTAAAACGTCCGCTAACTTGCGGTTATCCGAACTGTTTGAAAAT
>NC_061111.1:147310153-147324022 GCF_002878395.1 Capsicum annuum
GATTTTAACTAAGTCTAAACAAAACTAATAAACAAATAAACACATAAAAGGGGAAGGGAGGAGAAAGTAAAGGATTTAGGCCATTAGGCCCAAATCAACTAGACCTGTCCTAGTCTAGTTGGGCTTCCGACCCATTTCACCTGTCTTAAACTATTTTTCGAGCCTTTGGTTCGAGTCTCACTTCACCTATATTAAATACAACTTTGACTTCGAGGCCCCAAATAAATTAATAAGTAAATGATTAAATGAATAAATAAGAAGAAGACAATAATAAAAATCGAGACTTTTCAAGTCTCTTAGTGACCTCATCAATGGATTTTGACCCATTTTCTTTCTTCGTCTATCTTCTAGCACCTGCACGCCATGTAATGGACCTTGGTTTTAAACTTCGAACTTGACTCGAAGGGGTGAGCATCATTTACCCATTATGAAAACTCGAGATATTTTTTGCATGCAAAGAAAAGATAAAGAAATTAATATATGTTCAAGGCATAAAAGTGACATATTTCAAAGTAAAAGAAACTATCAAGAACCAATTTTTGAATGAGAAGAATAAGCACACTTGCACAAGAATGAGAATCAACAAATAAAAAATGCAAAACAAAAGTTTCACAATCATACTATGCATGAGTCAAAAATATCCAAATAATTTTATTTAGCCGCAGAAGTTCGAACTTTCTTATCATTTTAAAAAGATAACATGCGAACAAAGAAGAATAAACATCTTGAATGAAAAATAAAGCTACCACTTCATATCTTATGTGAGGGTTTTGAAATCCATTAAAATAATTAGTAAGCAAATGACAAATTCTTAACTAATTACTATTTTTATTAAGGCGCAACAAATAATAATTACTATTCTTCCAACATAAAATAAACAACTTTACATGCTATAAAAAACATATCTACCAACAATAAGTTTAAACAAGACATGAGTATTTGTTTTTCAAGTAAAGATCTAAACTTTATCCAAAATAATCAAAGAATAAAGTAAAAAAAAGAGAGACAATCAATATTATCTATTCTTTTCAACATAAAGGAAATAACTTTACATGTTAAAAACAAATACATCTACCAACAATAAGTTTAAACAAGACATGAGTATCGTTTTTCAAGTAAAGATCTAAACTTTATTCAAATAATCAAAGAATAAGGTGAAAAGGCAAAACGTTCAACATTAACTATTCTTCTAAACATAAAGAAAATAACTTTACATATTAAAAATTAATGTATCCAACAACAATGAGTTTAAACAAAGCATAAATACATCTTTTAAGCAAAAATTGAAACTTTATCCAAAATAATCAAAGAATAAAGTAAAAAAAGGCACATACAACTATTGCTAGCTCATTTTTATATCATGAACATGAAAATAATTAGAATATCGATACCACAACGTCCTAGGGCCTTCAAGGCCATCTACAACATACAATCCCAGCAAACAAAATTATATCTACGAACTACGAAGAAGAAAAAAGATGAAGAAGAAAACAATAATAAAAACTAAAATAAAAAAAAGGTGTGTTAACCTTTTTGGGGGCAACAAAACGAGACTACGAGCTTCGTTGGAATCAACCACCACCGAAAAATGACGCCGGCAACTCAAAAATTTTTACTAAATAAAAATAACTAGTTTTGCTCAAAAGAATTTTTTCACCTTTCTATCTTTTTTTTTTCTTCCTTTTCTCTTTCCTCCCTCTACCAAAGTAGTGGTAGTATTTATAAGAGAGAATGGAGTATTTTTTTTTCTTTTCCACCAATGTGGGAGAAAAGTATTTATAGGAAAGGATAGAGATTTATTTCTTATCTTCTACCAATGTGGGAGAAAAAGCATTTAGGGGGTTTTTGGAATGTAAAAATTAAAGATAAGGTGAGGTGGAAGATAATGTGAGGGGAAATAGTACAATCTTTGAATTTCAAAATTGGAAAAGGACAAAGTTGGGGGGAATAGTACAATTTGAATTTATTTTTTGGTCGGAATTGGGTAAAAGTTATGAGAGTTCTTGAGAATTTTGAGGTTATTTAAAATATAACCCCAATTGGAATTTAAAATTTAGCCATAGTTATTTATTTTAACCAAATTAAAAATTAATTGACAAATTGCATTGCAATTATGATCAATTTTTAATTATGGTCAAATCTAATAGATTGACTAAATTAAATTAAAATTCGATAAGAATTAATACCTTTTTTTTTTTAATCCTGAGCTTCTTGATTTAATAAAATGAATGCATATTTATCCAAATAAATTATTTTTGAGAATAAATTATATTTAAATTAAGATTTTAATCATTTAAATTTATTTTCAAGATAAGCCTTAATTAAATCCGATATTTTGTAAAATAAATATTTAAGTAACAAATTATATAATCTCGTATAACTGAACACGATAGTATATAATCGCTACTTAAAATGACAAAATCACGTATGAAAAATATTTTAAGTTTTTTTTTTGGATGAAATAATTATTTTGGTTTATTAAAAACTGAAGAAACTCAGGATTAAATTTAGTCGTGGAGGGCAAAAATTAGGTGTCAACATGGTGTATTGAGATTCAAACTCAACATCTTATCTATATAAAGGCGTCTTAGGCATAAATCGATGGGACTTGAACCCAAATATTATCATTTCTTTTGATAATATTGTTCTTGAGGAATGAATTTAAAACACAAATGGTTCCAAACCAGTTATTTTTCCTCAAATCCAACAATAATTATATCATTAATAGAAAAATACAAATAACATAAGGAATTACTAACCTTGACCTTTAGATTTATAATCTCACCTTATTTGGTAGAGTCTCGTGCTGATAACGTGTTATGACATATTAAAGAACAAAGGAAAAAACACCAACCCGCGTATTTTACACAAAGAAAAATTAATTGTGGCTTTGGTGGGACAACCATTAAAGACCAAGCCACAAGGAAGGTCGAAAAAAAAAAACAATATTGATTCTTGGACACACAAAATAAAAGATATTTACCTTCAAAATTTACAGCCTGGAGAAGATAAAGATGAAAAATTGCAGATGAAAAAGCAAAATGATCGGAAGAGGTGTAATCGGCTCAGCGGATTGATGAAACTGTCTGAGAATTTAGCTGAAATGGATGGAAAAGTATAATCAATGTAGTAGCAGTGTAGTGGACTGAGTGGATTGGATGGATTAAACGGTGAAGTAACAACTGTCTAACAATTTACTCAAAATGACAAAAATGCCCTCTGCTATAAAGTTTATCACTTTAAGCACACATGTTGATCAGGTGTGTGTTTATCCTCCTTTATTACAGAGTAGAAATTTTACAGAAAATACTTGATCACGAATATTACAGAAAATTTATGAAAGCTTGACATATGTCAAAGATATTGTTCTTAATGATGTTTGATGATTCAACAGTTTTTTTCTAATACTCCATTCTTTTTAAAATAGTTGATCTTTTTTTAAAAAAAAAAAATTATTTTAATTTAGTTATTTTTTTTATGAAATTAAGAAAATATTATTATGTTATTCCAACACTATCTGTATCATTAATGAGTAAATAAAATATATATACTTAAACTTATATTTTTTAAATATAATTAATAAAATTAATTTGATAAAATAAAGTCCTAACAAATTTTTTATTAAGAAAAATATTAACTTAATAAGGATCAACTATTTTGAAATGAAAGAAGAATATAAATTAGTACAAAAATTAACAAATATTCAATAACCCCCAACATACTAGTCACTGGATTGCATTCAATTTTGATCTTGAATATAATTTATTTTATTAAATACACATCTAAAATGATCAAATCATGAATTTTATATAATAAATAATGAGTATTGGATTAAAAAAGAAATCCTAAAAAGGTATATGTATAAAATTTGAAGGACCATTTAAGGAATTGACTCCTACTGTTGACTTTCACTTGAGTAGGGAAGAAAAATTATTATTCTGAAAATCATTTTTCAATACCTATTTAAACATCAATTACTCTCTCCATTCTTAAATAATTAAATTATTGGGGTATGACACATTTTTAAAGAAAATTCTTTTAGAATATAAATTGTAGGTTATTTTTTCATTATCACCTCTTTAATTGTTCATAAATTACTATTCTAGAAAATATGATCTACTTAAGAACCTCATTAAATGAAAGAGTAAAATTGAAAGAAATTTTCGTCATGTCTCTTGAAGAATAAACAATTTATTTATTTTGAACATTGAAAAATAGCTTAATAATTC
The DNA here is from genome assembly GCF_002878395.1 of Capsicum annuum. Lineage (NCBI taxonomy): Eukaryota > Viridiplantae > Streptophyta > Magnoliopsida > Solanales > Solanaceae > Capsicum > Capsicum annuum. Next base: position 147,314,383 of record NC_061111.1, read on the forward strand.
ATTTATTTTGGAATGGAGGGAGCAATAGAGGTACTATGATAAAATTATTATATCGTTCATTGATTTCTTAATAAATGTGTCAAGTTAAAAAATGACAAATAACTTTGCACGAAGAAAGTATTAAATTATTTTTTCAATCGCGATGTCTATTAATTAATAACAGGTCATTAATTGTGGATTCTCATATCGCCACAAAGCATATTATGGTTAACCATTATCACATGCAAACTCAAAGCCAACATTATATCAAAGACGTAATATACAAATATGTGCTTTAATTTGGCATCCACTAGCATTCACGTCCTTAGATTTTGAATTTGCATAAATAGATTTTAAAACAATTATAAAGTTGAACAAGTAAATACACACATTCTACGCGATAAATCACATAGTTACACATATCTTATATGTCAAGTGAAATTTTCTTCGTAGTATGTATGTGTCTACTTGTTCAACTTTACGATATTTTAAGCGTTTAGGAAGAATTGAGATTGTGCCCACTTTTAAAACTTACTAGTCTATCGATACGTGCGTTGCACGTGTATCTTGAGCCATGTATTATAAAATGATGTCAATATACTGCCTGTTGATGCACTTTGGTACTCGTTCTTGCCTCTAATTTGCTGCATATATAGCAAAACTGAGAATTATATATTAGCTAATTGATCATTGTTTTCTATTTTTGAAGAGACATTCATAACGATGAATCCGGAATAGAAAATTATTTTTTAAAAATTATTAGATGGTTTTTTAGTCAAGGTAAGGTTGTATCATAGACCTAGTCCGATTCTTCCCAAACACTTAAATCGGGAAAGCTTTAGTGCATTGGATGACTACTTTTCTTTAGTTTTTTTTTTTTAAAATTGGATTGTTTTAGGTACTCTTTAAATAGAAGATTTGAATGAACAACCACCTGCATATGCATAATCCAACCAAAAAAAAAAAAATTGAAGGAGGAAAACCAGTTATCCGTTAATGAAAAATCCAAAATCTTATAAATTTAATTGAAAAAAAAAGTACATTAGTTTCAGGCTTACATGCTCACCAAGAAAGTATAGAAGAAAATTTATCAGAACTCAAGAGGTATTTCCTTTCATCCGCCTTCAAACTTTTGATTAATTGTATCTCGCCAATCAAGATGATATGCATTTCGGAGAGCGCATCCATAGACGTTCTGCATGTACACATCATAACCAATGGATAATTTTTTGTTATTTCCTTTTTTTTGTTGTTGCTATTTTTGACATATAATTAAAGGATAATCAGACAACACAAGTGAACACCAAAAACAGATCAATGTCTCATGAAAGTCAACAAACCCTATATAATTTCATAAGTGGGGCTTGAAAAGAATAGTATATACACAGACCTTACCTCTACTTTGAAAAGACAAAGAAATCGTTTCCAATAGACCCTTCTCACAAAACTAACTTTATGAATATAACCAACAAAAATTTCGAATAAGTAATGACAATCACCAATGATATTCAAAGTCACTAATAAGAGACAGTAGCATAACAATACTGAGTGAAAATTATCAAAAAAGACTCGGGTTAAATTTCCAACCTTTGTATATACAAAATCGTTATACTTAAAATTATTCAAAATATTTTTAAATAATTAATAAAAGAAAAATTAGAACAATGGAGTGTGGTGTAAAAGATACACAATGTGAACAAATTAAAATAGAAAAAAGAAAAAGAAAGAACACAATATTTATCTGGAACAATTGGATTCAAATTAGTAGTGGATTTCAATATTTTTTAACAAGCTATAAAGATACCCAGAGACCATATATGAATTTTTCGTATATTCAAGATACCTCAAAATGATATATGAACAATATTCATTAATTAATATTCGACTCAATAAATTCTTCGCTAATAACCCGTTTGATAAAAAATAAACTATAGACTTACTTTTATCTGCAATGTTTTTGAAGAACAATAACAATTCGTCCAGTTTGTAGTACCCACAAAATTAAAACTTGGTCAAGCATAAAGGACAAAAATCTGATTAGATTAAAGAAAGAAAATATTCAATACAAAATTTGATACAAAAATAATTGAAAACTATGCAAACTAATATAGGTTACATGTTTAGTATATTAGTTTTAAACTGAAAAGAAAATTAAGAAAAAACAATTTAAACCCAAACAAATTGGAAGAAAAACATACTAATAACAATTTAAGAAAGGTAACAATTTATCTAACCTAAAAAGATTGTATTTTCCTGAAAGAAGTTGTACGTGATGGTAGATTTAAAGACATTAGGATTTAAATAAAGAAACATTTGATGACCAAAATTTAAATTTGTATGAAAATTCTACAATTTTAACATAACTAAAATAAGGAAAGATACATATTCTCAAAATTAGAAGTTTAATACTAATAAATCTCTTATTTTTATTATCATATTAATTTTTTTTCCTTGTTATTTTAACCTACACCAATTTTAAAACGTTTTATCCCTTTTTACGTGCAAATCACGTTTCATCTTTTTTTTTTCCTCCGTGTTGTTCAAACCTATACCAATTGTAATGATTATTAACCTTTAGCCAAACATAACGACTTTATTATATTTATTTCTAGATTTTTCAAATTTCTTAAAATTAAATTTAGTTAATTTAGAATTCTAAAATCAATGGAATAGTATTTGGTTGTCATTAATTTCGATACCTTCTAATAATATTAATTAATTTTCGACTCTTAAATATTAGAAAAATAGTAAAAAAACGATGTTGTATAAAGGAAACTCTTTTAATAAAGGATAAAAAGTTCAAACCACTTTTCTAAATGCCTTCACACTTTTAATATATTATAGATTATAGATATATAATATTATCATTATAACAATTTTAAGATACAACAACGCAAACTCAATTTTACCTGAGTCAAAATCTTTCAATCAACCTTTATATCCCCATGAGATCGGTGTAAGATTTGCATGCATATTGCTCTCTCCTTTCCCTACATAACTTCAATAGTAAAGAACTTTTTAAACATATATTATTGCAATAACCTAGAGAGAATTATTTGTACGATGGATCGATACTTGAAGGTGAGTACTCTATGAAAGGGTACACGTATAGATTACATGTATATTCCCTAAGTCAAGCAATGATTGAAAACGACATAGCACTTCTTAGAGCTTTAGTGGTGTCCCAAATGGTGATCTCCATTGCGGAAAAAACTTTTAGAACTTCAAAACTCAAATTAAGACAACAACAAAAAGTATTTTTGCCCTTGTGTTGTTGTCTTGAAAACGAATCAAATTTGTTTCTTGCATGCAAAAATACATGTCATGGATCAAGCCAACAGTCTATTAAATAACAATTTCAATTAAATAAACAAAAAATGTTAACAAATTAAATCAGATAAATAGTAGAAAACCTACCAACATCTATTACAATAAGTATAAGAGATAGGCCGAATACACACAATTGTTTGTTAGCCAGCTACCTTTATCTGGCTGCTTATAGCTCTTCCAAATTGCAAAAACAAAACACAAACGTCAAAGAACATATTCACAACCCGAAAAGGAAAGAGAAAAACAAAAAACACCACATTGTAGTTCCTTCAAAAAACAAATATTATATGCCTTGCATCCCTTTAATAGATGTTACTTATTAATGTCGCGCGTAGGAAAAAAGGAACTATGTACCATAAATTATTTAACCTTAAATAAACATAATTAATCTCCAAGTCAAAGACAAATTACCTTTAAAACCTAACGTAAATTAATATAAATTTTTTTCCTAATTTATCAAAAATAGACATCTAATTTCTTCCCATATATTTCCTCTCCCTATATATTTTGGAGTCCTCAAAATGTTATAAAAATAATAATATAATAATTGGTAGAAGAGGGTAAAAAGACAATTTTGTCTATTAAGAAAATATTTAATGAAGGACAAAAAATTCAATTCACTTTTATAAGGGTCTTCACACTTTTATTATTTTATAGATATAGATTTTGTCAAATACCCACTTAATTTTTTTTCTATTTAATTTTAAGGGTTAGGGTCCAAAAAGTAGAAAAAGTGGGGTCCACACATGGACCAAGGGGACTTTTCATCATTTTTAAAATTTTGAAAATTAAATAAACTACATATAACATCCTCCACTTTTTTCAATATTAAATAAAATCCCTTCTCTCTCTCCTCTTCAACTTCTCAACTCCCATTGTTCCCAAGACATTTCTCCCAAATGTCATTTTTTATTTTCCTTCTTCTCCAGCGGCAAAGGTCTTGTTTTTGTATTGTAAGGTAAGTTAAAATCAAATTTCAATTACTTGTAAATTCATTCTATCGATTTTTATTACTAACCGTTTCGTAGTGATGTAGTATAGAAATTTTTTTTTGAATGTGGTTGATTAAATAGTTAAAATATCAGAATTTTATAGGTAATTAGTTTGATTCCATAGAAATGATTGAGTTTTGATTCGGCAATTTCAACAAAAAATTTTGGCGATCTCGATGTTGAATTTTGAAATTGTTGTTAAGAAGTTTTGCTTTAGTTCTGATATTTTTTTAGCACTGTAGTGCTAAATGGTGGGATAATTGTTAATTTATAAGTTATTTTGGCTATTTGAATTGAGCAGTGACCTGTTTGTTTGTAGACTTGTGGTCTATGAATTAACAATGCCTAGATTGAAATAAAATTTTAGGTGTATAAAATTTTTTTAAAATATGATTGATTAAATAGTGAAAATTAAAAAATTAATAGTTAATTAGTTTGATTTGTAGCAATAGTTGAGTTTTGATACCGCATGTTTGATTGAAAAATTTTCATTCATCATGCTGTTGGATTTTGATTCAGTTATGGTATTTTTGTATGGTAAACTATTTAATGGTGTGGTAATTCTTAGTTATTTTGGCTTTTTCATTTGAGCATTGAATTGTTTCTATTAGTAGACTTGTGGTCTGTGAATTGACAATGACAAAATTATTTTTAGGTGTAAATTCTGTTAAAAATAGGTAAAGCTAGAGTTGGTGATAAACGCACAATTGATACCGCATCTGGTTCTTCTTCTAGCAGCAGAAAAGGAGGAAATGAGGTAGTTGAAAATACCTCTAAAAGAAAGAAAATTGAAGCGAAAGAGTCGGAATCAAATTCAGAGTTAAAGGTGATAGGTAGATATGTCGATGAATCTAGTGATGATGTTGCTGAGGTTAGTGGTAGTGATGATAGTGAAGGGAGTAAAGGTAGTGAAAAAGACACTGTTGATGGATATACTGATACTTTTTCCATCCCATTTTGTTCAAGGTACGTTTCAGTAGAGCAGCATGATCCTCGAACTTTAATGGACGAGGTTGGATCTTTTTCGGCGAAGATATCGATTAGATCAAGGATGGCTGCATGCCGAGAATTTAAGTAAATTCTTGTTGACCAAGATTTGAAGAAAAAATTCAAGTAGTTATGTTTTGAACACTTGAGAGACATGCCGCAACATCTTAAATTCAATGGGAAGATGGTTCATTATTTGTTGTTGCGGTGTGTTAAGAACAATAAAATGTGTCATGAGATGTGATTTTGTGTGAACAATAAGCCTGCTTATTTTGGCTTAAAGGAATTTTCTTTGATCACGGGGTTGAACTGCTCATTATACCCTAGTGAATCAAAATTGAAAAGGGTGTTAGAGAAGGGGGAGCATTTTTGCTTTAAGGTGGGAAAAAACAAAAACATTGTGGGGGCCAATTTGTTACAGTTGATTAGAGGGAATAAGTTGAACGAGGAGCAGAAGTTTAAGTGTTGTTTATTGTGTTCGTGCACGCCATATTGCTTGCAAAAGACTTGACGAAGGTTGTCGACACAAAATTAATTCGGATGATGGATTCTTTGAGTTTCTTCGAGAGTTATCCGTGGGGAAAAGAGACATTTGAATTGACCATGGATTATCTAAAGAATAAAAATGACCTAAAGAAGTAGGGGGAAGTATTTGATGAGAAACAGAAGGCATCCTATGGTCTAATCGAATTTTCTTGGACATTCACGGTATCTACCATCAATCCTTTAGTCAGTTTATCATAGATTCTTGTTTTATTTATACTCTGTCATAGACTCTGAGTCATTTTTTCACTACTGTATTAATTATAGATTTGGATATACAAGGTGATACGAGAATGACAATGGAAACACGAAACACACTCCAAACAGTCCACAAAGCACAACAAATCGTGGACTAAATGGAGACCTCTCTCGGATTCGCTACAACTACACAATAATGAGATAGAAAGGGGTGTTTTTTCAACACCAAATCAGCCAACCCAAACTATGATTAACAACAAGAATATGAAGAACAAGATAGACTTAACAATGGGAATAACAACAACACAAACGGGTATAATACGAGATACAAATATTACAAGATTACAAGACTGAAAAGGATAGATAGAGTGACATACACTATCTCATGAACTAAGAAACTATGTGTATTCAAGCACCTAGACCCTTAATACAATAATAATATAAACACCTACTCTCTTCGGTGAGCACAAGAGAGACCTCAACCTCCTCTAGCACCCAATGTTCTAAGCAAGAATGCAACACTAGTGATTCTACCCTAGTATCACCCTAGTTACAAGTTTCAGATTTGTGCCTCAAGGAGAGAGGACTTGTCTTTCAATGTTATACAACATTCATTATCATCAAAGTCTAATGAATGAAATCCTAAAAGGTCCTATTTATAGATATTACAATAATAGTGTGAAATGTCCATAATACCCCTCAAGGGTGAGGTGCCCATTAAGTGCAAGAAGTGGTCTGATTTTGGTGTGTTTAGGCCCTCTTTTACACTTCACTTGTGCACTTTCTTGGACGGATTCATTCACGTGCATCCTCGTGGTCGTACTTGTATCATCTTCCCCTTCTTGAAAAGGATTCGACCTCGAATACGTATCTCTCAAAATCAAGAGAAGACAACAAGCACATATCCTCAAGATATGAGGGGTTAGGGTTAGCAAAATACACACATCACATTCCATGCCGAGGAGGGGAAAAACTTGGAGTATATCCAGGGGTCCTTTGTGTTGAACATAAAAAGCTTAGTAAAAAAAGACACAAAGGAAGCGGTCATCATCCATAAAAAGAGATAAGGAAGAACTTTATCTTCCTTTATTAGCACCCATAACCAAACATTGCTTGTCTTCTTTACCAAGCATTAAGTGGGGAGTGTAGAGATTTCCACATTCCAAGAGGGTGTCGGGATCAAATGGAAAATTAGCCAAGGGCCTAAGTCGAGGCTATCCTTTCCTTCCCCTAGAATGTCACTCCCACATTCACACACAAAAATATTTTCATACACATAGTCTCTATGAACAAAACTAATTGCAATGCTTTTGCCACACAAGATGTTCAAAGAGTCATGTGCATTATCAAGATCAATTCTATAGGCATCATCACTAACTTGAGAATTTTTAAGCACACTATTCACATGCTCAAGTAGTGAACTACATTTAAGAGTAAATTGATCATCATTCTCACCAAGAGTACTCATTTCCGAGACTACACATTCCTTGCCTATAAGAGTACTCTCATCTTCCAAGAAGAGATTTTCATCTTTAGGAGGAATGTTGTCACACCATAGTGGGTTAGCATATCGTCTATAGCCTTTAAGGCAAGCTATACCATTATTTTCACCACTAGGTTCATTAGGAGTGTTTACATCATCTTCAAATAAGAAATTAAACCTAAAGAGAGCAAGATCTATCTCACGGACAGATTTGGAACTAGCAAGTGTTTCGCTCTCTATAAGTTCACTATCACGTACCAAAGATGTTTTAATCTCCTCTTTACCTTGGTGTGGTTCGGGGTAGCCCACCTCTTCCTTTGGGAATCTCTCATCACAAGGTGTTTGGACAAGGAATGTTGGATTTTGTGGGATAAGTTTAGATAGCAATTGGCGTAGCCTTTCCACGTGTCATTTCATTTCTTCAATATAGTCGGTGGTGCGGTAAAACGTGGCATTGAGATTGGTGGCAGCTATGGTACCTAAAAGAAAAGACAACAACGAACAAAAACACAAAAATACTTGTTAGCTCAAAAATATCTCACCACACTCTCTCGCTTGATTTTTACCTCACACTTGGTTTCACAAGTGTTGAAAGTCGGCTTGTACTTCGTGAGTGATTGAGGGATGAGTTTATCTTTGCCCAGAATAGATTTTCATTTGAGTTGACTTAAAAGAAAATTTATTTACGGACTTGAACCAACAAATTCACAAAAGAGAGAAGCACACAACAAACACTTAATACGAATGAACGAACACAAAGACTAACAAACAATCTAGTAGATGAGTACTAGTTTGCCAATTAGTAGTGGAACCAACAAAATTGAAACTAAGGAACAACAAAAGGAAACTAAGAAATCTAAAATTTGAGCCAAAATTTGATGCGTGAACAGTAACTTGATGAAGTGGCAGCCACGTATTGGTTGCGGTTTCTAAAATTTTTATTTTTCAAAGTCCAAGCCTGGACAAATTTTAATTTGGATTGGTGAAATTTGTTTTAAAGAGGAAAGAATAAATCTTGGAGCCTTTTTTCAAGTTTCAAATTCCAAGACTTGACCTTTGTAGTACTTTTCCTTAAAACATGGACCCTTGTTTCATGGGAAAGTGGTTGAGAAGTGATGTAAAGTCTTTTGGTGGTTGGGGGTCTTTCAAGACCAACAATTACTTACACCTCTTTCTTTCACCTTTTAGGATCTATCATTCACTTTATGCTCTAACAATATATGAAGGAAGGTGAAGAACTTAAAGAACAAAAACAACCACAACAAGAACAATAACAACAATCTTCAAGAACAACAACAATTCCAACGGCCAACTCCAATCCACAACAACAAACGACCAAGTCTCTTTAGTGTTGTATCTTCGGTTTTAACAAAAGATGAAGGTTGTGAAGAACTTCAAAAACAACAACAACATTCACCAAGAATAACAAAAACAACACTCCTTTCAACAACAACCAAACACACGGTCAATCAAGTTTCTCAACAACAATATCTACCACAACAATGTTCAACAACAATGGGTCAAGCTTATGTTTACAATAATATCATCAAAATACAAGCTCAAATCAAGATATAGACTCAATGTGTTAGTGAGGAACAAAACTAACACTTAGAGACAAGAAAGACAAGTAAAAATATTGGCCAAGACACAACAAAAATATATTTTTTTGTCAAGAACACAAAATGGACAGATTGTTCTTTTTCTGAAATTTTTAGATTTCAATTTTTTTTTCAAGTGAGATAGCCCAAGATTTGATCTTGTAGGAACAAGATCAAGCCATTCTTTGATACCAAATGATACGAGAATAACAATGGAAACACAAAACACACTCTAAACAGTCCAAAAATCACAACAAATCGTGGACTAAATAGAGACCTCTCTTGGATTCACTACAACTACACAATAACGAGATAGAAAGAGGTGTTTTCAACACCAAATTATCCAAACCAAACTATGATTAACAGCAAGAATATTAAGAACAAGATGAACTTAACAATGGGAATAACAATAACACGAACGGGTACAATACGAGATACAAACATTACAAGATTGCAAGAATAGAAAGGATAGATAGAGTGACATACACTATCTCATGAACTAAGAACCTAAGTGTATTCAAGCACCTAGA